>NC_057712.1:95540565-95704434 GCF_004010195.1 Chiloscyllium plagiosum
TGAGTTTGAGCCCGGAGTCAGTGATTCACTGGGACTGAGTGTGAACCCCGGAATCAGTAATACACTGGGATTGAGTGTGAGCCCATGGTCAGTGAAAAACTGCGACTGAGTGTCAGCACGGGGTCAGTGTTACATTGGGACTGAGTGTGAGACCGGAGTCAGTGATACACTGGGACTGAGTGTGAGCACGTTCTCAGTGATACACTGGGACTGAATTTGAGTCTGGGAACAGTGACACAATGGGACTGAGTGTGAGCACGGAGTCAGTGATACTCTGGGACTGAGTGTGAGCCTGGGATCAGTGATACTCTGGGACTGAGTGCGAGCCCAGAGTAAGTGAGACACTGGGACTGACTGTTTGCCCAGTGTTAGTGATACACTGGGACTGAGTGTGAGGCCGGAGTCAGTGAGACACTGGGACTGAGTGTGAGCCCGGAGTTAGTGATACATTGTGACTGAGTGTGAGTCCGGTCTCAGTGATACACTGGGACTGAGTGTGAGCCCGGAGTCAGTGATACACTGGGATTGAGTGTGAGCCCGGTCTCAGTGATACACTGGGAAGAGTCAGTGCTACACTGGGACTGAGTGTGAGCCTGGAGTCAGTGATACACTGGGACTGAGTGTGAACCCAGAGTCAGTGATACACTGGGACTGAGTGTGAGCCCAGAGTCAGCGATACACTGGGACTGAGTGTGAGCCCAGAGTCAGTGAGACACTGCGACTGAGTGTGAACCCGGAGTCAGTGAGACACTGGGACTGAGTTTGAGCCCGGAGTTAGTGATACATTGGGACTAAGTGTGAGTCTGGTCTCAGTGATACACTGGGACTGATTGTGAGCCCGTAGTCAGTGATACACTGGGACTGATTGTGAGCCCGCTCTCAGTGATACACTTGGACTGAGTGCGAGCCTGGGATCAGTGATACACTGGGATTGAGTGTGAGCCCGGAGTCAGTGAGACACTGGGACTGAGTGTGAGCCCGGAATTAGTGATACATTGGGACTGCGTGTGAGTCCGGTCTCAGTGATACACTGGGACTGAGTGTGAGCCCGGAGTCAGTGATACACTGGGACTGTGAGCCCGGTCTCAGTGATATACTTGGACTGAGTGTGAGCCTGAGATCAGTGATATACTGGGATTGAGTGTGAGCCCGGTCTCAGTGACACACTGGGACTGAGTGTGAGCCCGGTCTCAGTGAGACACTGGGACTGAGTATGAGCCCAGGATCAGTGATACATTGGGACTGAGTGTGATCCCGGTCTCAGTGATACTCTGGGACTGAGTGTGAGGCCGGAGTCAGTGATACACTGGGACTGAGTGTGAGCTCGGAGTCAGTGATAGACTGGGACTGAGTGTGAGCCCGTAGTGAGTGATACACTGGGACTGAGTGTGAGCCTGGAGTCAGTGATACACTGGGACTGAGTGTGAGCCCGGAGTCAGTGATAGACTGGGATTGAGTGTGAGCCCGGAGTGAGTGATACACTGGGACTGAGTGTGAGACCCTGAATCAGTGATACACTGGGACTGAGTGTGAGCCCAGAGTCAGTGAGACACTGCGACTGAGTGTGAGCCCGGAGTCAGTGAGACACTGGGACTGAGTGTGAGCCCGGCGTTAGTGATACATTAGGACTGAGTGTGAGCCCGCTCTTAGTGATACACTTGGACTGAGTGTGAGCCTGGGATCAGTGATACACTGGGATTGAGTGTGAGCCTGGTCTCAGTGATACACTGGGACTGAGTGTGAGCCCAGAGTCAGTGAGACACTGCGACTGAGTGTGAGCCCGGAGTCAGTGATACACTGGGACTGAGTGTGAGCCCGGCGTTAGTGATACATTGGGACTGAGTGTGAGCCTGGGATCAGTGATACACTGGGACTGAGTGTGAGCCCGGAGTCAGTGATACACTGGGACTGAGTGTGAACCTAGAGTCAGTGATACACTGGGACTGAGTGTGAGCCCAGAATCAGTGATACACTGGGACTGAGTGTGAGCCCAGAGTCAGTGATACACTGGGACTGAGTGTGAGCCCAGAGTCAGTGAGACACTGCGACTGAGTGTGAGCCCGGAGTCAGTGAGACACTGGGACTGAGTGTGAGCCCGGCGTTAGTGATACATTAGGACTGAGTGTGAGCCCGCTCTCAGTGATACACTTGGACTGAGTGTGAGCCTGGGATCAGTGATACATTGGGACTGAGTGTGAGCCTGGTCTCAGTGATACACTGGGACTGAGTGTGAGCCCGGAGTCAGTGATACACTGGGACTGAGTGTGAGTCCGTTCTCAGTGAAACACTGGGACTGAATGTGAGCCTGGCATCAGTGATACACTGGGACTGAGTGTTAGCCGGGCGTATGTGATTCACTGGGACTGAGGTTGAGCCCAGAGTCAGTGAGACACTGCGACTGAGTGTGAGCCCGGAGACAGTGAGACACTGGGACTGAGTGTGAGCCCGGAGGTAGTGATGCATTGGGACTGAGTGTGAGCCCGGAGACAGTGAGACATTTGGACTGAGTGTGAGCCCGGAGTTAATGATGCATTGGGACTGAGTGTGAGTCCAGTCTCAGTGATACACTGGGACTGATTGTGAGCCCGTAGTCAGTGATACACTGGGACTGAGTGTGAGCCCGCTCTCAGTGATACACTTGGACTGAGTGTGAGCCTAGGATCAGTGATACACTGGGATTGAGTGTGAGCCCGGTCTCAGTGATACACTGGGACCGAGTGTGAGACCGGAGTCAGTGATACACTGGGACTGAGTGTCAGCCCAGGATCAGTGATACACTCGAACTGAGTGTGAGTCCGGAGTCAGTGATACACTGGGACTGAGTGTGAGCCCAGGATCAGTGATACACTGTGACTGAGTGTGAGCCCAGGATCAGTGATACACTGGGACTGAGTATGAGCCCGGAGTCAGTGATACACTGGGACTGAGTGTGAGCCCGGTCTCAGTGATTCACTGGGACAGAGTGTGAGCCCCGAGTCAGTGAGACACTGGGACTGAGTGTGAGCTCGGTCTCAGTGACACACTGGGACTGTGAGCCCGGTCTCAGTAATGGACTGAGATTGAGTGTGAGCCCAGTCTCAGTGATACACTGGGACTGAGTGTGAACCCGGAGTCAGTGATAGACTGGGATTGACTGTGAGCCCGTAGTGAGTGATACCCTGGGACTGAGTGTGAGCCCGGTCTCAGTGATAAACTGGAACTGAGTGTGAGCCCGGAGTCAGTGATACACTGGACTGAGTGTGAGCCCGGTCTCAGTGATACACTGACTGAGTGTGAGCCCGGAGTCAGTGATACACTGGGACTGATTGTGAGCCTGGAGTCAGTGCTACACTGGGACTGAGTGTGACCCTGAATCAGTGATACACTGGGACTGAGTGTGAGCCCGGAGTCAGTGATACACTAGGTTTGAGTGTGAGTCCGTGGTCAATGATTCACTGGGACTGAGTGTCAGTCCGGAGTCAGTGCTACACCTGGACTGAGTGTGAGCCCGGAGTCAGTGAGACACTGGGACTGAGTGTGAGCCCGGAGTTAGTGATACATTGGGACTGAGTGTGAGCCCGCTCTCAGTGATACACTTGGACTGAGTGTGAGCCTGGGATCAGTGATACACTGGGATTGAGTGTGAGCCCGGTCTCAGTGATACACTGGGACTGAGTGTGAGCCCGGAGTCAGTGATACACTGGGACTGAGTGTGAGCCCGCTCTCAGTGATACACTTGGACTGAGTGTGAGCCTAGGATCAGTGATACACTGGGATTGAGTGTGAGCCCGGTCTCAGTGATACACTGGGACTGAGTGTGAGCCCGTTATCAGTGATACACTGGGACTTAGTGTGAGCCTGTTCTCAGTGATACACTGGGACTGAATGTGAGCCTGGCATCAGTGATACACTGGGACTGAGTGTTAGCCGGGCGTATGTGATTCACTGGGACTGAGGTTGAGCCCAGAGTCTGTGATACACTGGGATTGAGTGTGAGCCTGGAGTCAGTGATAGACTGGGACTGAGTGTGAGCCCAGAGTTAGTGATATACTGGGATTGAGTGTGAGTCCGTGGTCAGTGATTCACTGGGACTGAGTTTGAGCCCGGAGTCAGTGATACACTGGGACTGGGTGTGAGCCCAGAGTCAGTGATACACTGGGACTGAGTGTGGACCCGAGTCAGTGATACACATGGACTGAGTGTGAGCCCAGGATCTGTGATACACTGGGACTGAGTGTGAGCCCGGAGTCAGTGATACACTGGGACTGAGTGTGAGCCCAGGATCAGTGATACCCTGGGACTGAGTGTGAGACCGGAGTCAGTGATACACTGGGACTGAGTGTGAGCCCAGGTTCAGTGATACACTGCGACTGAGTGTGAGCCCGGAGTCAGTGAGACACTGGGACTGAGTGTGAGCCCGGAGTTAGTGATACATTGGGACTGAGTGTGAGTCCAGTCTCAGTGATACACTGGAACTGATTGTGAACCCGTAGTCAGTGATACACTGGGACTGAGTGTGAGCCCAGGATCAGTGATACACTGCGACTGAGTGTGAGCCCAGAGTCAGTGAGACACTGGGACTGAGTGTGAGCCCGGAGTTAGTGATACATTGGGACTGAGTGTGAGTCCGGTCTCAGTGATACACTGGGACTGATTGTGAGCCCGTAGTCAGTGATACACTGGGACTGAGTGTGAGCCCGCTCTCAGTGATGCACTTGGACTGAGTGTGAGCCTGGTATCAGTGATACACTGGGATTGAGTGTGAGCCCGGTCTCAGTGATACACTGGGACTGAGTGTGAGACTGGAGTCAGTGATACACTGGGACTGAGTGTGTGCCCAGGATCAGTGATACACTCGAACTGAGTGTGAGCCCGGAGTCAGTGATACACTGTGACTGAGTGTGAGCCCAGGATCAGTGAGACACTGGGACTGAGTGTGAGCCCAGGATCAGTGATACACTGGGACTGAGTGTGAGCCCAGGATCAGTGATACACTCGGACTGAGTGTGAGCCCAGGATCAGTGATACACTCGAACTGAGTGTGAGCCCAGGATCAGTGATACACTGGGACTGAGTGTGAGCCCAGGATCAGTGATACACTCGAACTGAGTGTGAGACCGGAGTCAGTGATACACTGGGACTGAGTGTGAGCCCAGGATCAGTGATACACTCGGACTGTCTGCCTCTCGCATTTGTTCAGTGCTGGAGACAGACCGAGGAAACAAAACACTAACAGTCCCCCATTTTCCTTCCCCGCCCCCTCCGTCTCCGCTTGGAAGAAGACCGGAGCCATCAACTATTCCCAGGAAGAGAATTTGAGTGGAAGAAAGTGGAATTTTATTGAAAAAGTAAGTCTTGCTGTCTGTGTTATTTGTCGGCAGTGGCCCCGCGGGCAGTATCGCGCATGGTTAACCGTTCGTACACCGGGCTGGGGATCTCGGAGCTGTCAAAGAACCAGCGAAAGCCCGATCCAAAACGGAGACGTGGTCACGGGGCAAGTAAACCGTGAGAATACAGCCCAACGTCGTGGAGCTAGTGCTCCATAACTCGGTGCTGAGTTTACAGAGGGCAGCTGGATGTGCAGACGCTGCTGTGTCGCTGAGCTGGCTTCCCCCTTGCTCGCGTTTGAAGCCGGTTATTGTGTTGAGGAAGTGCACGTGTATTTAGTGTTTATGTCTGGCGATCAGTGAGAGGGGATACTCTTACAGCACACACATCCACATCCATGCTTCTCGGGGCAGGGTAGCACTCCTCAAGCCCAATGGGCTGCCGTCCACTGGGTTTCTTTCCTGGCTGTCATTATTTGAATTCGATACTTATGTAAACGTCCAGGTTGGATTTCAGGTTAACGACACGTATTTAACAGTTATTTTCCCGTCAGCGCGATTTCGTGACCCTCGCAAGGAATAAGTTGTCCTCGTTTGGAGATTAGCTGTCAAATTTCTTCACTTTTACATCCCGTGGGAGGCGAGGGAAGAGAAATGACGGTCTAAGGAATAGTAGCATCACTTTATATTCTATGTCGAATGAGAAATACCCAACAAATATCCGAGCTGTGGGGGAAGTGTGTGATACAGTATTTAGAAAATACATAGTAAGTACGCTGTTTCCATATTCTCCCGTTTTTATTTGTCACTTTTCCACTATTCCCAGCTAAAAACCAGCGTTCCTTTCATCGCTTCCTTTGGGAGTAGAGAGGGTTAAATCGAAAACATGTATTTGCAGTTGGACTTGCAAAAAGCGGTGAGTTGGTGAACCTAGCCAGCGGGTTCTTGCTGAGTATTGCTCCTGTGTGAGTCAGTATTGGTGACCGGAATCGGCCGCTCATTTCACAGAATGAAAGTAAAATAGCAGCAAAAGTAGGTACGGTTCAAATTCACCAATTGCATCTCTTGAAAAACAAATAAAAATTCAGCACGACTTAGGGGTTCCTTGTACTCCTTGCTTCGATCTTATTATTAAATCCAAGTCTTTAACAAGCAAAGAGAATTTCACCTTCGCACGATAACCGTCGAATGCGTTTTATGTTTGAGAATTGCCTAAACCAATCATTGTCCTGTAATGTGGAAAACGGTCTTTAACTTTTATAGTTACATTTATACAGGGCGCAGTCACTGTTTCAAAAGCATTGTGCCTCCTTACCTCGCTAACCCGTCCACCCCATTTGCTATTTCCATGTTGCCGTCCGAAGGAGCACTTGCCACTTTCCGTCCATACAGTACAATAGGCCGAACAAACCGCACCTTAATCACACAAGTGGTCATCACCAACAGCAAATAGGTTCTTTTGGCAACAGATATTGCAGACCCCAGTGTGTCGATTACACACGGATCTGGTGCGTGTCAATTAGTCGACAGTGGTGGTGATAAATGAATTTTAAACAGAGAGAGAGAAAAAACAAGTGTCTCGGTACGAGCGTTTACACCAGCAGCTGTTTTTCTGTAGTTTCGAAATGTCTGCAGTCAGCACAAGCGACGAGAATCATATATAATCCGGGAAATTATGGATGGACAGTAATATTTCGCATGTCCGTCAGACGATAACCCACATGTAATAGTTCCTCACGTCTTTCGAAGAAAAGCATCGTTTCTTTTGTAAAGAAGGTTATAGCGTGCCTGCAGCTATCGAGACCATCCTGTCCTGTAATACGGAGATAACCCGCTCCAAGTGTTTGGGGTCTTAAAGATTAGTGATTATAATGCAGCTCTTTGACCATAATGTCGAAAAAAATAAGGTGATGCAAAATATACCACTTATACCACTTTTTAAATGATTTCAAGTAAACAGTAAGGAAACTACCTCAAGATTAGATTTATTCTGAAAATATACTTTGGCCGAATTGAAAATGAAACAAATATGACAAGCAGGAAAATAAAACTAAAGCATGCATATTTTTGCTATTACCTAATCTTAATATATCAATATCAATGTACTATATACATTTGCAGCATATTGCTCTGTACAGTAATTCAATGCTATATAAAGGAGCTATTAAAGACGTTTGAATCACACAAAAGGCCCCATTAGAAAATATATTTTGTTTCTAGTTTATGCCTGTTCATTAAGTCACTTTACTTTTTTTGTGGTGAAAATAGATTACCGCAAAGCTAAGATATCCAAACACTGATCACTTTTTTTGTGTGTGGAGAAAATCTCAAGTTGCTCAGAAAAAGGACAGGCAAAAAAGGGTGAAAGTCAAAATATGGATTTTGGGCATCTTGAATAAGTTAAACTGGAAGTAGGAATTTGCTGTTTTTATGGCCTCACCCAGTTCTGTAATATTGCTGCTGTGTTAATTCTGATTCTCAGAACTGTGTAAACAAAAGTACATTCATTTGACATTTTCTGGTTAATATTTGTAGGATGTTGATAATAAAAGTGATCACAGTCAGTGTGATAAATATGAATCACAAGGGAACAAAGATGAGCAGGATCCAGTCAATGATCCAGTCAACTTCAATTGTGGGGGAAAGACATTACATTAGAAATCATTTAATATCTTTCAGCTATCCAAAACTCCTTAATTTCTCATCCTCTCTATTTTATGTTAGACCTGTCTGTTTGATAAATATAACCAATGAGGGCACACATGTGCAATGCAATCTTATTGTATTTCTCTATTATTTTAACAGAGGTGTTAACCTCTTTCCATAAAGTGATATTTGTGGGCATAAAATGATACCTGTATAATGTTTCCATGAACATTGTAGACTGAGGAATGTTATGAGAATATCAATATTGTCAATACTTTATAGGCAGGATATTTTAGACACATTTTCTATTTAATGAATGAAAGCAGAAATCTCTTGAATTTAAATTGCACTTGAAAATTGTGAATATAAAAACTCAGTTGGGCTCAGTCATGGCTCAATTGGTAGTGCAGTCGCCTCTGAATTTGAAAGTTCAAGACTCACTCCAGAGGTTGAGCACAACTATCGAGGCTGACCTTTCAGTGTAGTACTAAGGGATGTGGCAACTTTAAGGGGAGCCCTGAAACTGCAATCAGAAATGTCTGCCCAGATGAATATAAAAGTTGCCATGGCACTATTTTGAAGAAGAGTGGGACAGTTATCTTCCATGACTTGGCCAATATTTTTTGCCTGAAATAAGATTTGCAATAACAGATTATCTAGTTGCTATCACATTGCTGATGATGGGAGTTGGCTGTGTGCTGATAGGCTCCCTCATTTCCCACGTTACAGCAGTGACTGCACAACGAAACAGCTTACTTGGCTGTGAAGTTCTTTGACATCATAGAATCCCGACAGTGCAGGAAGAGACCATTTTAGATTAGATTCCCTACAGTGTGGAAACAGGCCCTTCGGGCCAACCAGTCCACACCTACCCTCCAAAGAGTAACCTACCCAGACCCATTTCCCTCTGACTAATGCACCTAACACTACAGGCAATTTGGCATGGCCAATTCATCTGCCCTGCACATCTTTGGACTGTGGGAGGAAACCGGAGCACCCAGAGGAAACCCACACAGACAGTTGCCCAAAGCAGGAATCGAACCTGGGACCCTGGAGCTGTGAGGCAGCAGTGCTAACTACTGAACCACCGTGCCACCCCTTGTCTGGTAGTTGTGAAAAGCACTAAGGAGAAGCAAGTTTTATTTAATTATTATTATTTAATAGACAGCATTGGTCAGTTGACATGGGAGTGTAGGTTAGAGCTATATCAGTTTACAGCTGGAAAATAAAGTATCAGCATACATTAATTACATTTACAGTCATATATTTCCACAGATTATAAAATAATTCAGATAAAAATTAAATCTTGAGACTTTTATCTGACTTGTGGATATTGCAGCACAAAGTGGAAGTTGCAAATATATAGTTATACAGGAAGTGATTCAAATAATGCTTATTCCATGAGTGAAGGAGGTCAAATGATTTAGTTTTAAAAATCTCCTTCAGTTGCAGAATAATCATGTGTTCAACTACTTTCCTTACAATGTATCAAAGTACACTTTTTTTAATAGTCAAGGTTACTGCATGACTAATGTTTTAATGTAGTTGAGTATAACAGAAGTATAATAAAATGGTGTGTTATCATGCATAATAAAATTGGATAAATAGCTTGAATTCTATTATATTTTAAAAACCTGGGAGTATAAATTTGCAGAAACTGTTAGATTGTCATAAACACATACATTACTGTCATACTACAACATTAATAACAACTTCTTGAAATTATACGTATAGCACCTTTGATGAAATAAAACATCCAAGGCTCCTCAGGACAGCATTATAAAGCAAGGTTTGACACCAAACCAAAGGAAGCTATATTAGGGTGCATGGCCAAATTCTGATCTGTCCCAGGTAGGTTCAAGGGAGCACAATAAAGAAAGAAAGAGTGGTGGAGGGGTTTAGAGCTTAGGGCCAAGGCAGCTGGAAACATGGCTGCAGTTTGTGAAGCAATTAAAATCCAGGATGCTCCAGAGGCCAGAATTTGATGTGTATATATATATTGCAGAAGGTAAAGAGGCTGGGAGGGATTATAGAAATAGGAAGGGATGAAACTAAGGATGAGAATGTCGCGATTGGGGTTTGTTTGTGGAGAGATAATTTAAGTTCAGCAATTGTGGGGATGAGGCTCATGATAGGTAAATTTTGGCACAAATATGGACATGGGCAGCTGTTTTAAAAGACCACGTTTACATAGCGTACAATATGGGAGGTTAGCCAGGAATGTACTCCAATAATCACATCTAGAGGTAACAAAGGTTCAATGAGGATTTAGCAGCAAAAAATAAAATTAAGCTTAAATTGCCTTTTAGGGAGAAAACCTGCTATCCTTACTCAATTTGGCCTATAATTATTCTAATCTAATTTCAGTGTGATAAGCTCAACTGGCCTTTGAAAAGGCTTAGCAAGCTATACAACATCAACATAGAAGCCCACCGTAAACCTCTTGGCACAGCTATGGATGAGCAATAAATGCCAATCTTGCCAATGATGCTTCCATTCTGGGAACAAATTTAAAAATTAAATACATGCTGTATACTGGAAGTTAGTAAGAGCAAGCTCACAGCTGTTTTAATCTGTCCTGTTTTAAGTTATTTTCTGTTTGTAGGTGTGTAGTTCTAGCTAGGTTGTTAATTTCACACCCCTTAAGCAACTTTACTGTGAAACATTCGCTGGATTTGTCATTTACATTTTTTTATTCATTTGTTTGGTGGGAATTATTTGGAGGAAGTAATACATTGGACATGGTGGATAACATAGACTGTATTATTTATCACATTTCTTGAAATTTTTGCAGTGACGTTGCTTGAAATATAGGATAGTGACTTTGTTTATTGTTTTGATTTACATGAGCGACTTTGTAGTCTGTTCAGTTCCTTTGGGATTTATCTAAAATGAGAAATTAGAAGGAAGTGATTTTAATGCTCTTTCTTATAACCAAATTTTAAAATTGCATTCTAATTTGTATCTAATAAAGTTGATTTATGACATATTAAGTGCATTTATTAAATGCCGATATTTAGAAATTGAATTATGTTAGTAACATTGTCATTTGTGCGCCTGGTCTATGCTGTACTACTTTGTCTCTTTACGTGCCTCTTCTACAGTGTGAATTTTTCAGAAATTGATAGAAATTACTTCGAAAAACTGTTTCCAAAACTTTACCATCAAACACCATGATAAATGGTAAATCACACACAACCAGTATTACAGAAAATACCGTAATTGTTGCTGTATAATTTACCTGATTCTTGGGTTTCAATTGAGGGAATTAACAAATTGATCCTTATTTTATAAAATAATGTGTTCAAAATTAATTATCTTCATTTTTTTAAAGTATGGGTGCAATTTGGTAGACTTCTGCCAGTGAAGCTCAACATAGTAAATACTTGTAATAAATCACTGCGTATGTTAATGTTTCTTCCACATAAGCATTTTTCATATTTCAAGAAATGTGAAATTCAATTGCAAACTGCAGCTTATTATGTTCTGGGAACATGGGTTCAAACCTCACTGTGACACATGGTGAAACTTGAATTCAATAAAAATCTGCAATAAAGAGCTAGTCTAATGATGACCATGTCGCACTTGTGGAATATCAGGGAGGGAAGCCTATCATCCTTACCTAGTCTGGCCTACATGTGACTCCAGATTCATAGCAATGTCACTGTCTCTGAACTGTCCTCTGGGCAATTATGAATGGGCAATAAATGCTGGCCCTGCTATGACACCTACATACCGTGAACAAATGAAAAAATAACCCAAAGTATTTTTATTCACCGTTTACAATTCATGCTTAAAAAACGATGCCTGTAAGGTGATAAAAGCTTCCATATCAAAAAAGAAAATGCTTACACACATTTATCAAATTTAGAGTTCAGTATCTCAAAAAGCAGATTGCTCTATTAAATGCTGTCTTCTTCAACAATGTTTGTGTCATCAGAGCAATATTTTTTGTTTATGTTCATGATATCAATTGTATTCAATTGATTGGGATTAGCTAACCATAATTTTAGATTTCCACCATTCATAGAATACCTTCAGCATTCAGCCAGTTGGTAAATAATTGAATTAAAATGCTATAAAATATGTAAAATATTTATACTTGATGAGTCATTAACATTGAGAACAGTTATTTTGTAGATCAACCCATTCATTCTAGTAGATCTTTCACAAACAGCATACGAAGAAGATACATTTGCTAAAATATTACATTTTAAACAAAATCTTAATGAAAATATACATATTTCAAAAAAATGAACTGCTGACCATCAATCTGATGAGAGTACTTCACAAGTCAAGTCTTAGAGTCATAGAGATGTACAGCATGTACAGCTTCAGTCCAACTCATCCATGCCGACCAGATATCCCAACCCAATCTATTCCCACCTGCCAGCACTTAGCCCATATCCCTCCAAACCCTTCCTATTCATATACCCATATAAAAGATGCCTTTTAAATGTTGCAATTGTACTAGCCTGCACCACTTCCTCTGGGCAGCTCATTCCATACACCTACCACCCTCTGTGTGAAAAAGTTGCCCCTTAGGTTTCTTTCATATCTTTCCCTTCTCACACTAAACCTATACCCTCTAGTTCTGGACTCGCCCACTCCAGTGAAAAGACTTTGTCTATTCATCCTATCCTTGCCCCTCATGATTTTATAAACCTCTATAAGGTCACCCCTCAGCCTCCGACGCTCCAGGGAAAACAACCCTAGCCTATTCAACCTCTCCCTATAGCTCAAATCCTCCAACCCTGGCAACATCCTTGTAAATCTTTTCTGAATCCTTTCAAGTTTCACAACATCTTTCCGATAGAAAGAGACTAGAATTGCACACAATATTCCAACAGTGGCCTAACCAATGTTTGAAGTAATCTCATCATGGATAATGGTTTCCAAAGAGAGAGAGGGTAAGACAGGCAATGTTGTAGATTGGTAAGTCTGCTGTTTTGGTGAATTAACTACCGGATGTGAAGTTCATCTTGAGGTTAAATAGAAAACTGAAGTTTTGCAACATCTGATTCAGAGTGAAGAAGAATTAAAGGTGGGAGCAAGGATATGGAGAAACAGTGGCAAATAAATAGAATAGTTCCTTTGCACTGATTAGTTGCTTAAACAGATTGGAAGCAAATTTCATCTCTAAATTTAAGTACAGTTGTTAGTTAAGAGAGCAATAATTTTTCTCCATGTTCCTTTCATGCATTTATTCATTATCTTTGATTGAATGGTGCTTCTGTTTGAGCAATTGCAATGTTCTCCTTCAGTTACTACTTATTAAGGCACAAAAGTACATTATTTGGCCCAACCAATCCCTGTTGGCATTTAAGTTTCACTTAGACCTCTCTCTGCCAACCTCTGTAATTTGTTGCAGTTCTCCATATTAACTATCTCCCACAAAATTGATGTCATCTGCAAATTTCAAAGTTATGTTTTTGATTCCAAAGTCTAAAATCATTAATGTAAATAATGAACTGATCCTTGGTCAGCACCACCTCCTAACCTTTTGTTAAAAAAATAGATTTCTTTCGGGATCAATCAGTTGGTTAAGAGTAGATAACATTCATTGGATGTTGTCTTTAAAGATTTTGTGGTGCAGTAGTAGTGCCCCTGCCTCTGAGTCAGAAGATCTGAGTTCAAATCCCACCTGCTCCAGAACGTTTATAATTAACATCTCTGAACAGTTGATTAAGCAAAAAACCTGGTTAGGCCAGTGAGGATAGTCACAAAACATTCAGGGGTGTATGATTAGCACTGTTAGACAGGAAAAAGAAAGGAGCAAAGACCTTGGTTGGGCTCTTATGAAACAATTTAATGTCTGTCCCTCTGGGCCAGAGGGTCTTGGTTCAAGCCCCGCCTGTTCCAAAGCTGCATCATATCATCTCTGAACAGGTTGATTAGAAAATATCAAAAGTTGGGTTTGGGATTCCAAAAGGTCCCTCAGGAACCCACTCCGACGACCTGAGCAACTTCCTGGAGATTTCCCCCTACTGTATCCTTCCACCTGGTGTGGAGGCATTTCCTGTCTGGACTGCAGCTGAACACTGTCCACTTCTTCTCCTTTATTCACCACCTGGATGTGTTTTGGCATTCCACAGTGAAGGGCTCTCTAGACAGGAGACCTACTGTTTTCCATCAGTGATCTGAGGTGAAGGGTGTTGCATATAGCTGTCCCATGCAACTGTAGTTTAAAGGGGTTCATGGACTCCAAGCCCAACCGTTTGTTTTATGATACAGTGCAGTTTTGTGGACAATGTGTATGCTGATTGTGAGAGATTGTATCCCTGTTCAGGTATTTTTTTAAAAGAAAACTCTGACTGTTCTTTCAGTTATCCCATGTTCTGGGCTCTTTGTGCAACTAGTGTGGAGGGGCTGGGAAAGCTGACAGACCTCCTTGTGGGCTTTCTCGTAGACCTGGCCAAAGTAGCCAACAGGAGGTCTAGGCTGTGGACTGTGGAGAAGATCATAGTTTTTGATTGCCTGCCTCTTTTCCGCAGCTACGTTTGTACCTGGGTATCTTTGAAGAGGGAACATGTGGTGTCCACTGACCCCCACAAAGCATTTAGAGGCAGGTGGACCCTGAGAGAGCTGGAGTGCTTCATGTCTCCCTTCAACACCATTTTGATTTACTTCCGTCCCTCTCCCTATCCTTCTTCCAGTTTTGATGTTGTTGAACTGCCCTTGGTGGGCAGTACTTGTGATTCATTCATTGTTCAATTTGTCAAATGGATAATTTGGAGGTGGGTTGTCAAAACATGAGCTGGGTTTAGATTAATTCGGTAAATGGTTGCATTGATGGTGTTTGTGCTGATTTATAGATTACAGTAAAACGCTTGTAAATTTCTGAATATCTTTTGTTGCTTAATTCAATGTCTAGATGTCAAGTTATTAAACATTGTCACTCTGAATAACTCCACAATTTACTCCCATTCTCGGTTTTTTGTCTTGGAGCCAGCAAGCAATCCATTCTGTCACGTGGTCCCTTGGCCTCACATGTGCTGATCTTTATCATTCGGCTATTATGGGCTACCTTACCTTTTGAAAATTTAGATCAATTGCATCTATTGTATTAACGTTGTCTACTCTCTCTCACCTCCTCAAAAAATTCAATAGGATTAGTCAAACAAGATTTTCCCGTTTGTAATTCATATTGACAATTAATAAAGGTTTCTTTGCCATTCTCTTCTTTGGTAGTGATTCCATCATTTTTCCTACCACCTGCAGTAAGACGACTGCTCTATAATGTCTTGGACATGCTCTTCCCTCTTCTTCAATCTCGTAATTACGTTAATTGGAATTGCACCTTTTTCAAACAAGTTATTAAATATTAGTGGTATTTTCTCTTATATGTTTCCTTATTTATTGATTCCTTTTCTGAGTTGGTCTCTTAGCAGTGCAAGGTATGAAACCTGAAGTAGACTAAACTTGTATGTGGGGCAATTGGGAAGTGGTGCCAATTTCATTGAATCGTAAAAATGCTCCAGGTTACCATAAACTATCTGGATGCTTAAAACTTTATCATCCCAGTGCCCACAGATATATGTTTCTAGTTGTTGTCAGCAGCATTTGAATTTCATAAATGATTCTACAAGATAATGTTCCCAATTCAGAGCCAGATTTGTAAAATCACTCCTGCAAAATATAATTGATTATATGAGAAGTGATCTGCAGAGCAGTAGCAATAAAGTATGAAGTTTGCATTGAAATGATTATAGACTCAGGATTAAAATGTTACTAGCAGAACTAAAAATCTACTTGCTGTCAGCACAGCAACATTATATTTGACTGTTTTACACAACTGTGGCATTTAATTTGTGTAGTTAAAATGTGTACTGCACACAAATATGTTTACATGATGTGCAGTATCAAAATGCATTGGGTGCTTCCTGTGCATTGCTTGCATTAGAAGGTAGAATTAAGTTTACTTAATTCAAGTACAATACAATGATATGTATTTCTGTTTATAGTCCCTTTCTGATATGAAGGAGCCACTGAGCTGAATTAAAAACAAAGACTGAAACTTCTAGGACAATGAATCTTTCAGTATTTGAAAATTTTTTAAAAAGTCAGTGACCAGTTTGGAGCATTCTTGACTGTTTCCACTTAAAATTGTAATGGAATTTTTTTACTTTTCAGCTGCTGATGGTTCCATTGTGTATTTCCATCAATTTCTGCTTGTATTTTGTTTTTTCAGTTTTATAGTCTTTGCCTTGTCATCATTCAATGAGGCGGCAAATTTTTCAATCCAAATATTTACCGCCTGTTGAAGCCTGTCAGATTATTTCATGTTTGCAACTTTGAAGAAGCAATGCTGCCTTACAGTGCTCAGATCTGGGTTCAATTCCAACCTTGGGTGACTGTCTGTGTAGAGTTTACACATTCTCCCCGTGTCTGTGTGGGTTTCCTCCAAATACTGCTGTTCCCTTCCACAGTCCAAAGATGTGCAGGCTAGGTGGATTGGCAGCGGGAAATGTGGGGTGGTGGGGTTGGTGGGTGGGATGCTCTTCAACAGGTCAGTGCAGATTCAGTGGGCTAAATGGCGTCTTTCTGTATTGTAGGGATTCTTTTTACATGTGTTGATACACATAGTTTTTAGTTGATGATGGATCATTTGCAGAGTTGTGTGCTTATGTTAGGATGGTTAGCAATTTGATGAGTGTAACATAGGTAGATGTATTCTGATTTGATTCTTCGATTGTGCATAATTTGCAATATCTTTAACGTTAAATCACACTGAGTAGGTCTGGGGACCATGCCAAAAATATAGAGCAGGTTTCATTTAACACACTATCAACCAGATTTGTATTGTTCTTCAGGCACTTGTTGCTATACAACAGACTTTCCACAGCTCCCAATCACATTATTAAACCTGTAAGGTTATTTTTTGGATTAACATGAAGAAGACCATATCTGCCGATAGTCTTACTGGGGCTACTAAAGTACTGTTGTTAGCACCACATTTTGGTGGTGATATCATTATCATGTTTTAATGTCACTATCATTGTGATAATCATGTTCTGTCACATAGTCATTAAAAGTGTTTTTAGACAATGTCTAGAAAAAGAAGACTGAGAGATATTCAGTTTTTTGGAAGCACAGACAAATAAGAAAAGGAGATTGGGTAGTATTGCTGGTTAAAGAAGAAATTGTGCAACAGTGAGGAAGGATATTAGCTCTGGTGAAGTGGAATCTGTATGATAGAGTTTAGAAACACCAAGTGGAAGACAACGTGTTGTATCCTGTTATGGGCCAGACAAAACCTCCTCAAAATATATTAAGAAGATAGCCTCGACCCCGACTTTTTCTGATTTTAAAAGGCAAGTGTAAGACATTACATTCTGGATGCAATTTGATGGGTCAAACTGCAGGGCTTGAACCAAAGCATACTTTATTCTTACACTCCAGTTAAAATGTAGACAAAATAAGCATTTAAAAAAAATTAACTTAACTGTAACTCTGTTGGTAACAAGGTAATATATATGTTAACTACCACTGATTAGCTGTTCCAAGATGGTAACATCCCATAAATGCACCCTTGGCAAAGGCAAATTCAGTAAAATAGATTGTCACACATGCAATGTTTAGATTAGATTAGATTACATTACAGTGTGGAAACAGGCCCTTCGGCCCAACAAGTCCACACCGACCCGCCGAAGCGAAACCCACCCATACCCCTACATTTACCCCTTACCTAACACTACGGGCAATCTAGCATGGCCAATTCACCTGACCCTGCACATCTTTTGGACTGTGGGAGGAAACCGGAGCACCCGGAGGAAACCCACGCAGACACGGGGAGAACGTGCAAACTCCACACAGTCAGTCGCCTGAGGCGGGAATTGAACCCAGGTCTCAGGCGCTGTGAGGCAGTAGTGCTAACCACTGTGCCACCGTGCCGCCCGAGTCAGGTGAATTGGCCATACTAAATTGCCCGTAGTGTTAGGTAATGGGTAAATGTAGGGGTATGGGCGGGTTTCGCTTCGGCGGGTCGGTGTGGACTTGTTGGGCCGAAGGGCCTGTTTCCACACTGTAATCTAATCATGTTTCTCCAGTCCAGGAGGAAAGAGCATCCAGAGAAAGCGTTGAGAGAGAGAGAAATCCCATACATTTTGCTGTAGCAGGAAGAGATACATAGCAGCTTCAAAATGCCAACAACTACTGAAAGTTAAACTAAAATCCTGATTCTGTGGGGGCTCGACCCCACCCATTCAGGCTGCATCTATTGTTCTGACTTTAAAACAAAACTAAGGCCTCACAAGCTGTTTACTTTATTGGCTTGGAACATATGGCTCAACACCTGTCTCAACCTCTCTTTATTAAAAAAAAGGACAGTATAGACTTCTTAAAATTATAGCATTGTCACAATATTGACAAGCAAACTGTAATGATAATGTTGGGGAAGGCATTAAGCAGGAAATTAGAGTCACAAACAATAAAGGTGAGTAATTGTGCTGTAAATGTGAGTAACCTTAATCAACATATAGATTGGGAAAATCAAATCAGTAACAACATTTTCTGGATCATTACATTGAGGCGCCAACTAGAGAGCAGGCCACCTTAGAATGGATATTGTGTAGTAAGAAAGGACTGATTGGCAGTATAGCTGAGTGAGGCCCTTTGTGGAGTAGTGACCAAGACATGATAGAATTCTTCATTAAGTTGCAGAGTGACATAGTTGATTCTGAGACTAGGTTCCTGAATCTAAATAAAGGAAATTACAGGTTGTTCTGCTATAATGGGTGTTTCGTCAGCGTGAATTAGCTATAACGTGATTGACGAATTGTAGGCATTGCTAGGATGATGTGAACTTTCTAATGAATGGGTATAGCGATTTTCGATAGCGATTTTCCCGAGTGCGATTTTCTATAGCACGAGGTTGCAGAGGAACACAACTGTTGCGTTATAGCAGAACGACCTGCATGATAGCACGAGGCACGAGATGGCTATGATTAATTGGGGAACATTATTTTAAGGGATGATGGTAGATAGTCAATGGGAAATATTTAAAGACTGCAGGGAGGAACTGCAACAATTGTTCATTTCTGTCTAGCAGAAAAGTAAGAAGGAAAGGTGGCCTGACCATGGCTAACAAGGGAAATCAAGGATAGTATTAGATCCAAGGAAGGGACATACAAACTGGCCAAAACAAGCAGCAGACCTGAGGAATAGGAGCAGTTTAGAGTTTGATGGGAGGCATAGTGGCCCATTGGTTAGCACTGCTGCCTCACAGCACCAGGGACCAGGGTTCAATTCCAGCTTCAGGCGATTGTCTGTGTGGAGTTTGCATGTTCACCCTGTGGCTGCGTGGGTTTCCTCCGGGTGCTCTGGTTTCCTCCCACTTTCCGAATACATTCAAGATAGGTGGATTGGCCGTGCTAAATTGACCATAGTGTTCAGGGATGTGTAGGTTAGGTGCGTTAGCCATGGGAAATGCTGGGTTACAGGGATAGGGTAAGTGGATGGATCTGGGTGGGATGCTGTTCGGAGGGTTGGTGTGGTTTAGTTGGGTCAAATGGCCTGTTTCCACACTGTGGGAATTCTATGGATTTCAGCAAAGGAGGGATTACGGACGGGAATTGAGTACAAAAGTAAGCTTGTGGGAAACATACAAACTGATTGTAAAAGCTTCTATAAATATGAGAAGGGAAGAAGTTTAGTTAGGACAAATGTAGGTCCCTCACGGTTAGAAACAGAGACATTATAATGGGGCGTAAAGAGGAATTAAATACATATTTTGTTTCTTCACAAAAGATAACACAAAGGACACCCCAAAAATGTTGAGGACTGCAGGCTCTTGTGAGAGGAAGAACCTGCAACTTCCCAAGAGTAGGAAAATGGTGTTGAGGAAACTGAAGGGATTAAAAACTGATAAATCCCCAGGGCCTGATAATTTATATCCCAGTGTATTTAAGGAAGTGACAGAGAAGTAGTGAATTCATCTTTCAATATTAACCTGACATTATTAGTGGGAAAATGCTAGGATGTATTAGAAAATACATAATAGCAAAGCACTTAGAGTCAAAAAGTACGGAAACACACCATTTGGTCCGACCAGTCCATGCCGAGCATTATCCCAAACTAAACTAGCCCCACCTGCCTGAGCTTGGCCCAGATCCGTCCAAACATTTCTTATTTATATACGTATCTAAATATCTTTTCAATGTTGTAACTGTACCTGCATCCATCAGCTATTATAGAAATTCATTTCACACACAAACCACTCTGTGTGAAAGACATTGCCCCTCATGTCTTTTTAAAATTTTTCTCCTCACTTTAAAAATATGTCCCCTATTCTTCAAATCCTCTACCCTGCCATTCACTTTATCTATACCCCTCAATATTTTGTAAACCTCTATAAGGTCACCTCTCAATCTCCTGCGCTCCAGTGAAAGAAGTCCCAGCCTGTACAGCCTCCCTTTATAACTCAAAGCCTCCATTCCCAGCAATATCCAGGCAAATCTCTTCTGAACCCTCTCCAGCCTAATTACCTTTGTATTATAGGGAGACTAGAAATGCACACTGTACTTCAAAAAAGGCCTTACCAATGTTCTGTACAACCTTGACGTAACGTCTCCGCTCCTATACTCAAAGATCTAAGCCATGAAGGCAAACATGCTAAACATCCTCTTAAGCACGATATTTATATGTGATGCAAAGTTCAAAGAATTAAGTACCTGAATCCTGAGGTCTCTCTATTCTACAACACTACCCAAGGCCCTACTTTTAGTTGGAAAACAATGACAGGTTACAAGGGAAATCATGCTTGACAAATCCACTGGAATGTTTTGAGATATTACTAGTAGAGTTGATAAGGGGGAGTCAGTGGATATGGTTTACTTGGACTTTCGGAAGCTTTTGGCAAGATCCCACATAAGGGATTAGCATGTAAAAGTGCATGCGATGGTGGAGTCGGGGAGGGTAATGCACTGATATGGATTGAGAGCTGATTGGCAGAAAGAAAGCAAAATGAAGAAATGAACAGGTATTTTTTTTCTGAGTGGTAGGCACTGAATAGTGGTGTACTGCAGGGATCAGTGTTTGGAGTCCAGCTACTCACAACAAAATATTAATGATATGAGCACAGGAGTTGGGAGGTCATGTTGCAGCTCTACAGGACATTGGTTAGGCCACTGTTGGAATATTGCGTGCAATTCTGGTCTCCTTCCTATTGGAAAGATGTTGTGAAACTTGAAAGGGTTCAGAAAAGATTTACAAGGATGTTGCCAGAGTTGGAGGATCTGAGCTACAGGGAGAGGCTGAACAGGCTGGGGCTGTTTTCCCTGGAGCGTCGGAGGCTGAGGGGTGACCTTATAGAGGTTTACAAAATTATGAAGGGCGTGGATAGGATAAATAGACAAAGTCTTTTCCCTGGGGTTGGGGAGTTCAGAACTAGAGGGCATAGGTTTAGGGTGAGAGGAAAAGATATAACAGTGACCTAAGGGGCAACTTTTTCACGCAGAGGGTGGTAAGTGTATGGAATGAGCTGCCAAAGGATATGGTGGAGGCTGGTACAATTGCAACATTTAAGAGGCATTTGGATGGGTATATGAATAGGAAAGGTTTGGAGGGATATGGGCCAGGTGCTGGCAGGTGGGACTAGATTGGGTTGGATTATCTGGTTGGCATGGACGGGTTGGACCAAAGGGTCTGTTTCCATGCTGTACATCTCTGTGACTCTATGACTTAAATGAGGCAAGTAAGTGTAAGTTTACATGAAGTTAGGTGGGAGGGTGAACTGTGAGGAGGATGCAGAGATGCTTCAGTGTGATTTGGACAAGTTGAGTGAGTGGGCAAACACATGGCAGATAATGTACCTTGTGCTTAAATGTGAGGTTAGCTACTTTGGTAGCAAAACAGGAGGGCCGATTATTATCAGAACGATGATAGATTCGAATGAAGGAGGGCAACAAAACTGGGTGCCTTGTACACTAGTCAGTGAAATTAACCATGAAGGTATAGCAAATGGTATGCTGTCCTTCGAGCTGCCCGAGGAAGTGGTGGACACTAATACAACTACAACATTTAAAAGGCATCGGGATGGGTTTATGTATAGGAAGGGTTTAGAAGGGTTTGGGCCAAGTGCTGGCAAATGGGATGAAGCCACTTTAGAATATCTGGTCAGCATAGATGAGTTGGACTGAAGGGTCTGTTTCTGTGCTTTACATCTCTATCACTCTATGACTCATAGCAAGAGGATTCTAATGCTGAAGCAGGGATGTTTTGCTACAATTGTACAAGGCCTTGATGAGAGTTGCCCTGGTGAGTTTTGAGTGTGAAGTTTTGAGGAAGGATGCTCTGGTCAGAGAGAGTACAACAAACATGCTAGAACTATTCCTCATCTGACAGGACTGATGTATGCAGAGAGATTGAATCAGTTAGAATTATGTTCACTGCTGTGCAGAAGAACTCCCAATCTCACAGAAATCTATAAAATTCTAACAGGGCAAAGCAAGGTAAATGCAGGAAGGATATTTCCAATGACAAAGGAATACAGAAACAAAGGTCACAGTTTAAGCATCTGGGGGACGCGATTTCGGACTGAGATGAGAAATTTTGTCACCTGGAGAGGGACGAGCCCATAGAATTCTTTGCCACAAGAAGCAATTGAGGCCAATTCATTGAAGAAGCAGGAACAGGGACTGAGGTGAATGATCAGCGATGATCGTATTGAATGGTGGAGCAAGCTCGAAGGACTGAATGACCTATTTCTTTCCTGTTGCTATTAACTGTGTTTTGATGTTTGCAAGACAGAACAAAAGTATGTGTTCAAGTGATAAACAAACCATGATATGTGGGTCCAGAGAATACAAACCTAAGAATAAATGAACAGAAATGGCTAGAAGTTACAAAATTAATAAAATGGTAAAATGAAAGACCAGTATCTAAGTGCATGGAGCCCTTGAAACAAAGCAGTTAAACTGAGACTATCAATATATATAACAAAAGTAAGATCTGACAACCATTGGCTAACAGAGTTGGACCTGAATATTGAAGGGTATGTGACCTTTAGGAAGGACAGAAAGGGAGGAAAAGGTGGAGGGGTGCTTCTATAAATTACTGATAATATCAGCGTAATAAAAATGGATGATCTAAGTTCAGGAGATGAGGATGCAGAAGTGGCTCAGAAGAGATGAGAAATGATAAACATTGAGTCACTTGTGGGAGTGCTGTATGGCCCCATAAATGTAACCACATTTTATATAAAAAATGGAATGTTTCAGAAGAAATAATGACTGCTGGTTGGAAAGGTACAGCGATTGTCGTGAGGAATTTTAGTATAGATGTACATTACAAAAATCAGATGGGAAAATTAGCTCAATGAGGAGATCATAGAATCTTTTCAGGATAGTTTTTTTGAACAGCATAATCTGGAGTCACTCAGCGAGAAAGTTGTTCTGGACCTGGTGTTGTGCAATGAGACAGGATTATTTTGTGATCACTTAGTGAAGGCAGTGGCAGTAATGGTCATAATATGATTGAATTTACATACAGTTTGACAGAGAGAAGAGCGGGTCTAAGACTCGGATTTTAAACTTAAATTAGGGCTGTTATGAGAGCACGAAAGCAGACCCCAGTTAAAGTGAACTGGCAAATAATGTTAAAAGGTAGACATGAAGTGACAGTCACTGCCTTTGACTGCATGGCTGCATTTGACTGTGTGCGGCAACAAGGAGCCCTAGAAAAAAATAAAGTCAATGGGAATCAGAGGAAAAGGTCTCCACTGGTGTTACTTAAAAAAGAAAAATCTAAAATATCAGAATTAGCACATGAATTAGAGAGTCCAGTAACTCAATATCCCCATCAGGTTCCTTCATTGACTGTGCACAGAAGTCAAACTGCTGATGAAGCTCCTGTAGGGTAAACTGGCCAATTCACTTTGCAGACCATTAGCATCAGGAAGATAAATGTCAAGGCCCACTGTGCTGCTAAATCATCATTTATCAGCCTTAACAATGTAATGCTGGAGATTGATAGCTTCTCGTGTTTGATTATACACATAATTGCCAGGAGCCTGTCAATTGATGCTGAAATCAACACACACACATTACAGCAGCTGCGGTTAATATGTCCAAGTTGAACAAGAGAGTGTGAAATAATAGAAAAACAAACTTTGGGTCTACCAAATGTGACCTCAGCATGTTTCTGTGCAGTGGTGAGGGCTGAAAAACATACATTAGGCAAGAGGAAAAGCTGAAGAGTTTCCATCTTCACTGTCTCAGACGTATCCTCGGCACCTCATGATAGGATGAGGTCACCCACTTGGAGGAACTGGAGAGTGCTAATTCCATCAGCATATACTCATCATGAAGCCAAGGACATCTGTGCTGACTTGGCCATGTCCATTGGGTGCGCTACAGCTGTATATTCCAACACCTCTGTATAGTGAACTGGCTGCATGATCTGCCTTACCTCCACTACAGGGAACTCACAAGTGAGATATAAAGATAACAGTCAATGAAGCAGACAACGGGGAGACAGTCACCAGCTGTGATCGATGGAAACTGACTGCAGAAGCTTTGGGTGAAGAAGAGGAAATGCAGGTTCAGCTGTTCAAGAATAGGCCCAGAGAAAACATAATCCACCAGATCCTACATCTTTTCGGCCTTGTATATTCCTCTATAGCAAAAGCTGCAGCGACTATGAAAACAGATAGAAAGAGAAGTTGTGAGAGGGTCACAGACAGTTTACAGAGAGATGTTGATAGGTTGAGTAAGTGAGCAGAAAATGGAATATAATGTGGGAAAATATTAAGTCATTCATTTTGGAAGGGAGAACAAAATATTGTTTAAATGGAGTAAAGCTTCAGACCCAAAGAAATTGGGGGGATATTTGTGCAGAAAACACAGAAAGCCAATAGCAGATAGGAGCGACAGGTAATCAGGAAGGCTCATGAGGCCTTGGCCCTCATTTCAATGGGGTTGGAATATAAGAGTAGGGAAATCTTGCTGCAACAGTACAAGGTGCTGGTGAGACCACATCTGAAGTACTGTGAACAGTTTTGGTTCTGTTATTTAAGAAAATTTCATTGGTGGCAGTTCAAAGCAGGTTCACTCAGATGATCCCCAGTATGGAGGGATTGCCTTGTGAGTAAAGATCAAACAGATTGTGACTCTACTCACTGGAGTTTAGAAGAATGAGAGATGATCGCATTGAAACATATTGGATTCTTAAGGGGCTTGACAGGGTAAATGCCGGGAGAATGTTTCCCCTCGTGAAAGAATATAGGACCAGGGGGCATAGACCAGAATAAAGGCGCGCCAATTTCAGACTGAGACGAGGAGGAATTCCTTCTCTCAGAGGATTGTGAGCCTTTGGAACTCCTTGCCAAAGAGACCCATTTTGTGGGCGGAGGCATTGCGTATACTTAAAGCTGAGATACATAGCTTAATAATTAGTGGGGGAATCAAGAATTACTGGGAAGAAAGCAAACATGAGGAATGTCCGATCAAACATGATCCTATTGAATGGCAGAGCAGGCTCAAGGGGCTGAATGGCCTACTCTATTCCGCTTTCTAATGGTCTTATGCCCTGCCAGACTTGGGCTCCTGAGCCATGCAAGTGATGCAGAACACTGAGCACCCAGGTGCAAGCCATCATCTCATGAGATGGCAGTCTGCCAAAGGAATAATGAAATGACACAAGCAATTTCCCAATCTAAAAGCACAATTCCTAAATCTGGAGAGCTTTGGAAAATTAATGAATGCACCTACAATTTCCTCAACTATTTCATTTCATTGGCTGGATAGAGACCATCGGGTCCTGTTGATTTGATTGTCTTAATTCTCATTGTTTTGTCATTACCTTTTCGCTCCTCAAATTAAATTGTCTCAATTCTTCTCTTTGACTAAATTTTACATTTTTTGTACCATTGATAATCCACTGTAAAAAGATACCAAAAATGATTAATTTATTGAAGTGTTGCAGACATCTTTTCACACAAACCTGAATCTATATTCCCTTTACCACTGTCACAGATAAGAGGGAGAACTAAATTGAATTAAGTTAAAAATCACTCAACACCAGGTTATAGTCCAACAGGTTCATTTGGAAGCATTAGCTTTCAGAGCGCTGCTTCTTCAGGTGGTTGTGGAGTATAAGATCAGAAGATACTGAATTTATAGCAAAAGATTACAGTGTCATGTAACTGAAATGATATATTGAACAAACCTGGATTGTTAAGTCTTTCATCTTTTATAATGGGTTGCAGGTTTCAGTTCATTAATATGTAAATCCCATAACTTCTCTTAAATCATCTTCTTGAGATAACTTAAGGTTTTATAATGAAAGGTGATACCTCAGCTTAGACAATGCATTGAAGGTGTGAGGTGAGAGTCTATCTGTATCCCAATCTTGAATCAGACTGGTTTTATTTCCAAAGTGGAATTTACAAAATATTACATGGACTGACTGATTACATTGCCTGCCTGCAGATTGTGCATTTTTTGAACAAACGAGAATGTATCTGCAAAGATAATACTGCAAATACAATTTCACCCCACAGACAAATATGTGTGTGTGCGTGCATGAGAGAGAGGCAGAGTGAGTGCGTGCCCATGTGAGTGCGTGAGTGTGAGTGTGAGTCCACATGAGAGATGTGTGTTTGCATTTGTGAATGCTTGGTAAAGTGTGTGTGTGGTTGTGAGAGGGTGCCCACCCCAGTCCAACACCAGCTCCTCCACATCATGAATGGAATTCAACTTTTTTCTGTCCTCTCCCGTCCATATTAGGAGCTGGCTTTAAAAAAAAGGTTTTTTTTTGAGTTCTTTTCCCTGATTTCTACAAAGGCAACAGCATGTGTCTCCAAACCCTGTTTGTGAAGTCCAGTTTTAAATTACCCTCTGCAAATCCTTTTTGGTTAAAACAAAGTAGAGTTTATTAATGCATTTAAACACTCAAGGTAATGGCTTATGTAACATATTCGCACACATTCACTCAAGGCAAAAAAAAGAGAAATTATGTAAAATATAAGAATCCAAGATATCAGAATTAGCTCAAATGCCTAGGAGAGTTCAGTAAATCAATATCCCATTGAACATTTTTAAGGAAAGGATAGATAGACTTTTGAACAGTTAAGGAATTAAGAGGGTGGGTGAGTGGAGCAGAGTCCATGAAAGATCATCCAGGATCTTATTGAATGGCGGAGCAGGCTCAACAAGCCAGATGGCCTACTCCTGCTCCTTATCTTCTTATGTTGCTTCATTGGCTGTGGCTGTGCACAACAGTCTCTTTTGTAGAAGCTTTGAGACAGTCACGTTGCTGATGAAGGTGCTATGAAGTAAGTTGGCTGATTCACTTCGCAGGCGAAGTACAAGTTTCTCTTCAGAAATCAAACATTTGCAAAATACTGAGGTCAGAGGCAGGTATTCAGCTAAGCCTGGAGCTGCGTATATCTTTGTGTTTTACCAACAGATGCACAAACGAAAGTCAAAGCTGTACAATTGAAGATGTTTCCAACAGCCAGCAGCTCCAAGCATGTGATTGGGGCACTGAATTTAGCTACTCGCCTAACAAGCTGGAATTTGATGTCGTATTCCCAATTGTGTTTTGGAGCAAGTAATTGGGGAGTTGTTTGGATCACTTAAGGCACAATGGGTTTTGATGGTCTCCTTTGTTTGGCGACAAAAAAACTGCAGATGCTAGAATCCTAAGTAGAAAACCAGGAGGCTGGAATAACATGGCAAGCCAGGCTGCAACATTTGGAGGCTGAGGTCAACATCTTGTCTCTAAATCCTTTTTTTTAGCTCAGTTGGAGTGTTCAGCTATGCAAGGTGTGTCAAATTCTAGAGTGTGAGGGTTGGTTTTGTCCTCTGGTCACTGCTGGTTTGAACTTGCCATCAGGTGATCAGTAGCACATAGATTGTCAATCCAGAAAATGTACTTTTTAAGGAAATGGAAGAGAGTATAGCTTGAAATATAACAATGTGGGACTTGGTTGCCTTCCCTCAAGACATAACACCACCCTTTCTCATGCTGTACTAATTCACAGAATGTTTAATTATTGTCCATTATTTGTATCTATTACTTTTGCTATTTTTGAATCTGTTGCTTTTTATGGCTCTCCTAGTAAGCTGGATTTCTATTTTGCTTTGCAAGATTTTGGATTGCTTGTGAAATTTTAATTTACCTAGTTAAAATTGAAATTTGCTTGCAATGGTATTTTATTTCTTTTCCTTTTCACATTTGTCTGAGCTTATCTTTTTTGTCAAACTTGCCATTTTATTTTCTGCGTAGTCCTACACCACCTTCAATAGAATGGATTGTTGATTTGAGAAGAGAAGTGGAGAAGTATATGTCCTTTAGATTCTCTTCCAAGGACTACCTGAATTCAATTCAGCAAATTTTTAGTCTTTCTCCAGTCACTTATCAGTGAGTCCATGTCTCTGTACAGCAAACTGGTCAGTCCCACACTTTACCCCATTCTGTAGCCGTGTGAGTTTATTTCCCTCAAGTGCATCCTTACTTTAGAAATCATTCATCATCTCTACGTTTACAAGCTTCATTGGCAATGAGTTTCCATTTGTGTAAAAAGGTGCTTCCTCACTTACCCTCCCATTCTTTGACCTAAATCTTAAATTGTGTGCCTGTATGCTCCCCCAATTCTTTGGGAACAGCCTTTCTTTCTTTACCGTATCCAATTCTGTCATAATCTTGAGCACTATAAATTTTTCCTCAATCGCCTTTGGTCCAAAAGAAAAAAAAATCAGCTCTTCCAACCTTGAAGCTAAAATCTCATCACTGGAGCCATTTTGGCAAATCTCCTCTGTGCCTTTTCAAGGACTGTTACACTCTTTCCAGTGAGTTGTCTGAACATATAGGCAGCATTTTAGGGATGCAATGTACAGCCCTCTGCCTCCACCCCGCGCCGCCAATGCCTTGGCGAGTTTGGTGGCAGGGTCATTTAATTGGACAGGACGATGGCAGCTTGGGATCCTGCTGCCTTATTGCCCACTCCATCTAAGAAAGCTCTGCCTCTGTCTTCCCGTCTCCCTGCTCGCTCCTAATGCTGCTTGGTTATTTTCAAATACACCATGGTAGGTCAGTTCTTCACACATTCTTACTCATTAACCACTACTCTTGCTGTCATAGAGTCATACAGATGTACAGCACGTAAACAGACCCTTCGGTCCAACTCATCCATGCCGACCAGATACCCTAAATTAATGTAGCTCCATTTGCCAGCACTTGGCCTGTATCCCTGTAAACCCTTCCTATTCGTATACCCATCCAGATGCCTTTTAAATGTTATAATTGTACCAGACTCCACCACTTCCTCTGGCAACTCATTCCATACATGCATCACCCTCTTCATGAAAAAGTTGCCCCTTAGGTCCCTTTTAAATCTTTTCCCTCTCACTCTAAATCAATGCCGTCTAGTTCTGGACTCTCCCGTCCCAGGGAAAAGACCTTGTCTACTTACCCTGTCCATGCCCCTCATGATTTTATATGTTGTACCATCTTACCTCACTTGCAGACTTAGAAGCAGTACACAATCAACTGGATTCCATGCTACTAACTTCATGCTGAAATGGGAAGTGATATTATAGTTGCTCTTTCATGGAAAATATGGTTCTTTCAAGGAAAGAGGATTGCTGAGATCCTTGGCCTACTGGTAGTAGGTGGAGTGTTTTGTTCCGTTTAAAACAAAACAAAATCATTTCTTAGCACATTGCCTTCAATATGTTTTAGGAAAAATTGCACTGATTGTGCAAGATTGGAGGAAAATGTCCGTGGAAGCCACATGCTTCTCTTGTGGCACTGAATTCGTTGCTTAAAATGTTCTAATTATCTCTGCTGCCTGTATTTCACTCTAGTGCCACATAGCTCAAAGTATTTTCCTCAGACACAACACAAATTTGGAAAGCAAACATCTTTGCAGATGAAGTAAATGCAGTATGAAAATAGCAGATACCCACCCTAGGGTTTCACAGAAATCATTTGGGGGAAAATACACCTATATAATCGCCATTATAATTTACTGAAATTCTTGTGGTTATGAACTTAATCATGCATCAACTGATTCTGTCTATTTAAAATGGACATAGATACTCTTGGTATAGATTAGAATGATGTTGGCTGCATGGTAGAACATTGCTTCCATGTTTTGTTATATTTAAAAGTTGTGCTGAGGAAAACAGACATTTTCTCCTTTACAAGGTTAATGAAGGAATGCTTAACTTGCTTAGTCTTCTACAAGAAAAATGAGTAAAATAATGAAAGACCATTAGATATAGGAACTGAAGTAGACCATTCAGGCCATCAGGTTTGCTCTACCATTCAATGTGATCATGGTTGATCTGATCATCCTCAACTTCACTTGCCAACTTTTTCCCTCTAACTCTAGATTCATTCTCCCATTGAAAATCTATCACAACCTTGAAACTGATTAACGACACTGTCTTGACAGCCCTCAGTGGGAAAGAATTCCACAGATTCACTGCCCCCTGAAATGTGAAATTCCTCCTCATTTTTGTCATAAAAATACAACCCCTTATTCTGAGATTATGCCCTGTGGTCTTAGACTCTCCCATAAGGGGAACAAGATTTCTGCATCTCCCCTGACAAGTCCCATAAGTACCTTGTATGTTTCAATACGGTTATCTCTCATTCCTCCAAATTCCAATGTGTACAAGCCCATCCTCCTCAACCTCTCCTCAGAAGACAGTCTCTCCATACCTGCTATCGTACTTGTGAACTTTCTCTGGACTGCCTTGAATGCCATTATATCTTTCCTTAATAGGGGATCCAAAACCGTTTATAGTATTCCAGCTATGGTCTGACTAGTGCCTTGTAAGGTTTTCGTGAAACCTCCCTGTTTTTATACATCATTCCCTTTGGAATAAACCACCAACATTCCATTTGCCTTCCCTATTACCTGCTCAACTTGAATGCTAGCTTTTTGTAATTTATGTATGAGGACTGTGTTATAGCCTTTCTGCAGTCTTTCCAACGAAAAATCAGTTCCTCTCTCCTTCCTGACAAAGTGTTTAGCTTCACTTTTCCCACATTGTATTCCATCTGCAAACCTTTTGCTCACTTGCTTAAGCTGTCCATATCTCTCTGCAATCACTTTGTGTCACCCTTTACACTTGGCTTCCCAGCTACTTTTGCATCATCCACGCACTTGGTGTCAGTAAATTCACTTTTCTCATCCAAGTTATTAGCATATATTGTCCATAAATATGGCCTCATTATTGATCCCTATGACACTCCACTAGTTACAGGTTGCCATCTTGAAAATGTCATCCCTTACCCCAAATCTCTGTCTTCTATTAGTTAGCCAATATCCATGATACTATACACCTCCCTGAATCATGGCCTCTTATCTTAAGTAGTCTGATATCTGGTACCTTATCAAATGCATTCTGAAAATACAAATATATTACAACCACTACCTACCCTTTATCTATCCTGCTTGTCACCTTTTTAAAAAATTCAGAACATTTGTCAGACTTGATTTCGTTTTCATGAAGCTATGCTGACTCTGCTTGATCACAATGCTATTTTATACTTTCCAATGCACTCTAATATTTAGCCAATAACAGACATTAACCTAATTGGCCAATAGTTGCCTTGTTTTGTCAACTTTTCTTCTTAAATAAGGGTATATCCGACAAGTTTTATATGAACTTAAATATCTGTATACTTACTAATTATATTTGCAGTCTATCATTTCTAGCTGTCTTATAACTGAAATGTCTTTTAATCCCAAAATTAAGTGGTAACTAACTTTGGATATATCCATCAGTTTGTCCTTGAATAGAAAAAAGACTTAGGCTCACATCTGAAGATTTGTAAAGTTTCCATTATAGTCAAAAAGGTTAATGCTTAATAATTATAGGAGTAAATTCCCTTCAGAATATCCATTTAGTTCTTTGTTGGTAGAGACCATATAAATAGCAGGAGCAGTTTTAATTCAATGATGATTGTAAGAAAGGGAATGCGTTCTTTCCTTTGTAACTTTAGTTCTGTATCTTCCCTTCCTTCATGTATAATATTTGTTTAATGCATAATTCAGATAGAGATTGTTTAATACAAACCTATTTGTTAATCATTAGATTTAGATTTTTCAATGTATGTGCCAAGTTGACAAAGTGCCAAGATGGATAATTAAGGTTGGAATGTTGGCTCTAAATATTTATTATGGAAATTTCCTCAATTTAAATTAAGAATATATATTATTACATTCACTATTCCAGCACTGAGATGTCTTCCAGTACGCCTTCAGACATTTTAGAAGCTAAACAAAGTTCGATCATGCAGTTGTTAGTTTATTAAAATTGGAGGCAATTTTCAACATCGTAAAAATTGCATGGTGGTATGTGAGATGTCCACTACATCCATTTATACCAGTGGAAAGTTTAACATTTTAAATGGTTACAAGCAGTCCCAGGAAAGTGCATAGCATGGCAGTATCAGAGCGGAAGATCATTGTGGGGCGAAAATGAGCATGAAGATCACTGATGTTTGCTGTCGTTAGAGTGAGCTGCAGTGGTCACTTTAAGGGCTGCTGGTTAGGCAGCTTGAGTTCCAGCACCAATGGGCTGAGTATGAGCAACATATTCATGACTTACTGACAACTGGACCTTGCAACCTACATTAAATCTTAATATATGTATAGATGTTGTAGTGAGGCCCATTTTAAGGTCTGCCGAAATGGCCATGAGTGACGAGTGGGAAGTACGTTTTCAAAAAATAATTGTGTGCCTGCCTATCATTTTTCAGTGTAACAAGAGCAGTAAGCTAATGAAAAACACCACATTTGGATCTGAAATATAAAAATAGTCTCAACTAATGTCTTCCTACTGCAGTTCTTAACATTTTCTATAAGTTAAACATTTATCTCTGATTTTTGACTCTGATAGAAATATTATGAAAAGGGCTTTGGTTAAGTAACTTTATGTCGGTTTATGTCTAAATAGGTTTTCCGTAATGTTTTGTGTAGATATTCTTTGCTTTATGTTGCTTCTACAGCAGCCCTCTTTTAATTAAAGCTGGTAAAGCACTCACGGTCTAAGTATAGTTACAGTAATGGTAGTAAGTATTTACACTGAGTTCTCAGATACCAGAGATATATATGAAAGCATATCAAGTATGAATACATGTAGCTGCCATTTTACAGCATTTTTACAAGAGATTAATAAATAGGTTACTGAATGTTTTAGCTAAATGCTTTTTGTTTCAGTAATCAAGTGAATTTTGGAGGGAAAACACACAAATTCAATATTTGGGGAAAGAATGCTGTGAACAATGCCTTTTTTTTGTTTCTGTCTTGTATATTTTGTGTCAGTGCTGCAGGCTGCATGTGCAAATCTAATGTGTAATCTGTAGTAAGTAAAATCAAGATTTAGTACCATATGTTGAATAAAACTGATAACTGTGGCACATAAACAACCTTCCCAGCATCATACTACTTTTAAAGTGCAGCCAATGGCTAGGAAAGTTTGGGCCAGTGGTGACCTTGCCTACTGCTGGAAAAATCAGGGGCAATTCCGCCTCGACTAGTTATTGGGACTTTGACCTGTGGGCTCCCGAGCCTTTACGAGATGGGTCCCTATCACTGGGCTGCATGACAATCAGATAAAGGGCAGCCCTTCAGTTCCAGCAGCACCTTAGGAAGGAGTGGCCACTGCTATCAGTAACATCAGTGGATCCAGAATTAGGTAAATGGATCCAGCTCGCCCGGGCCATTCAGGCAGCCACCAGTGAAAGGCAGTGTGGCCATTTATGATGGTAGGTGTGGGTGTTTCAACAGGGTAGGTTTTACCATTAGGAGGGTCCTTCATGGGCCAGAGGGCTCCAGATCAGGAGGGACAACACCCAAGCCTGCAGGGATGCTGCCAAGGTATATCTGCACTGATGGTAGGGTGCCCACCAGCCACTGGTAGTGGCACAAAGATGCCCTTAAGTGACATTTAATTCTCCAATAAGGGTTCCAACTGACCTGGGTCAGGGGCCCATGTGCCACTTGTCCTGGCACTGGTAAAATACCAATGGCAACAGAAAGGTATGCTGCACACTCATCATCTGTGCAATGTTTCACTGTCTGCATCTCCCAGCATGCTCGCCGGGGCCCTCTGACATCCAAATCAATACTGTTTTATCATGTGGGAAAATTTGCACAGACTCTGGTCCCAAGATTTTAAAACAAACGGGTATGAAAGACGAGACAAATGTAACTTTGGTTTTGTTCATAGCCCTATTCATGAAGGAGGGCTTCCTTCTCTTTTTTGAAAGTGTTTGGCTCAGCAGGCAGGTTGGACTGCTTTTACATCTTATCTCAATTGAGGGCAATATCACCATTGTACTGTCCTGAAACATTTTCCAGTGTTGTGTCCGCCAAAATGTTGTAGGCTTTGAATGACATACATATTTTAGTTTTCATTTTGATGCCATTAGATAAATGTTCTCAATATTTTTCTCATTAAACTAAATACGAAAAGCTGATAAAAGGCCCATTTGTGATGACATGTTTGACTGTATTTTTCAGCATACAGGTTCCTGCATGTGTTCAGGAGATTCTATCTTGTCATATGTTTTAAAGAGAAATAATGTCTTCAAGATATTCAGCATTTGAAATGTTGTTGAACAATATTTTTTCCTAGTGTAAAATATATGTAAATATGCTTGTACTGCTTTTATAACCTATGTAGGAGACTTGAAATTATGCCAACTGTGCAGTCCTTCAAATTAAATTTATCTGTGGAACATTCTTAAATAAGTAAAAGCAAGCTGAAGTAGATGACAGTCTGTTTGCACTCTGCTTCCATCACTGATATTTGATATTACTGCAATAAATGCAGTGCCACAGAACAATGGCCTACTCACTGTTTCAGAAGTATTAACAAAATTGCATTGTTACAAAAAAATTAACAATTGAAAATATAAATATACATGAAACAAATATCAGTGCCTTAAGGAGGGATGGAAATAAGTCAACTGGTTGCAAAAGTGCATTAGTGGACATCAGTGTGTTGCATACATGTAATATCAAGACTGTTTGAAAGGTGCTAATTGGCCTCCTGCAACTGTCACAGTGGGTTAGTTTTGTCATTTGAAACCTTTAGCCAGGAGTTGAACATTTTAAGGCAGTTGGAAAAAAAAACATGAGAATGAGAAATGCTTTACTGACACAATAAGTGTATCATGAAAATATATTTTCATTTTTAGAGATTAAAGTGACGTAGCTGGAATATGTAATCTTCATTAAACGTGGGACAATGATTTTATTAGGACCTTGCCATTCCTATCACCCTCCTATTTCTCACAGTATACAACTTACTTAATCAGCCTAACATAACTAGGTTAGTGCCTATCATTTTGCACGTTACGAGAAGCAGCCTGTTCTCTATCATTATGTGTATTTCACATAATCCTAAAGGAATTTATTGTTCCTTTGAGAAGGGATTGTAGATTGGTAATTGGATAAGAACCTTTTCTGCTAGAATAGCAGGCTGATTATAGTTAGAATGGGTTGTCACTAAATGCATGCTGAGTATTTTACTCTGTATTTTCAAACTCTATTTTCTAATATTATCTTCTCAGGAACCGGCCGTGTAGTTGGTTTTACGGGAGCTGCTCCCATTTTTAAAGCACCTCCAGACTAGCTACTTTTTTTGCTGTATTTTAAAGAGCTACATGACCAAATGAGACCATATTTCAAGTATTTCCAATATAATATGTGGCACATACTTTCTTTTTTCAAAAAAGAAACAACTCAATTTCTCATGTGCCTTCTAAAAAATTGATTAAAATAAGTTTACCGGTAAAGAATAGATACAAATACAGTCTGGTTTCTTTTCAGCAAGCATACTATAATCTTGAAGGGCAGTAAAAGCTTCAGCAAATTACAAAGAAGGAGTCAAGGAACCCCCACATGGAAGACCCACAGGATTTAAATGAACGATCGGTGAGTGAATTACAATATCTCTTTTTGTTTGTAATGACTTTCATTTTGAAAGGGGTTCACAGAGCATCATTGTGGAAGCTATAGTCAGAAATACAAGTTCATGGCTTGGGTTTATCACAGTTCTTTATCCAAATTACAATGAAATCTAACCTGGTTGAGACTGTCAAATTAATTTGTTTGTTATCCTTTACAAGTTGCCTAAAAATAATCGAGAATCAAGTTTTTTTTTGTCTAAATGTGAATATCTTAGAATAAAACATTTACAATGTAATGCAGTTTTAAAAATGAGAAGGGAAAAGGAACTGGGAAGTACTTAAAATAATTATTTTGGTGTTGGTACTGTTTGACGATTGACATGCTTGAGTTTTGTTTTACTGAGGTTTGCCGTTTTTCATTGTCAGTTAAGCTTTCTCTTAGTTCACCAAAATGTGTTCAACTGGATAAGATGTATCTTTCATGATTGTGGCATATTACATTTTAGAATACATTTTTAAAAATGCTATTCAACTGTGAATATGTACAGTATATTGCATCTTTTGATAATGGAAATTTGCTAATATGTTGCATTTATTGATTCTCTTTAATGTTTTGATAAAGTGTGATTAAGCCTGAATGGGAAAATTAAGCCAAACAGCATTGTCATTTTTCTGTTAGATTTCAGTGTGGTCATAAACGATTGAAAATCTGATTCTTCTTTTGCTTTTGTTGGTAAACATATTCTAACAAGTTTGTAAACTCTGACCAAGGATATGTACTTACTGAAAACATTGCTTACTTGAAACTAAAATAATGCTGGTATCATTTCTAATTGTGAAGCTATTCCATTGCTATAATATTGCTCTTCCTCTCTTAATATGAATCCTGTACATTCCTTATATATTGGAGCTGGAAGAGCTACAGAGTAATAAGAACTGTTTATAATTTGATATTAAGTAAAGCTAATGAATTGCCAGATCCAATAATTAAAATCAATCTATCTCTGTATATCAATGCTTGAATCCCCTATTTTGTATCAGTAGATGCTAACAAAAGTAAAACGCTGTTAATTTTAATATGTTATTAGCAAATGGACATTTTTGCTTTATAGTCCAAATATTGTGTGACAGCAGTCTCCTATACTTTAACAGGACTGTTGCCAGGTTATCCTTACTACTTAAGACATACAATTTAAAAATATGTACAATATTTTTGTAGCTATATTTCATATACTATTTTTGTGGAAACCATAGCCTATTGTTTATTCAGCAGCAGTAACACTGCTCTCTGTGATGCGGCTTGCAACCATTCAGGAATTTGTTAAGGAAGGATTTATGTTGTCAAATGAGTGTTAATGTTTTGTAACCAGCTGCTTGTATGACAGTTGAACCACTGTATGTGTTAATTCTGTAGTCACCACTAAAGCCAATGGAAGCACTTGTTGGCTGTACTGTCTGATTAATAAGTATCATATAATGACCATATTGTGTTAGCAATTATACTACTATTATTTATTCTTAAATAACAGGAGAATTGTATCATGATATCTGCCACTTCCTTGTCCTCACTTATATCTTATCCTTTCTTAGCCAAGAGTAGCATCTAGGCTAATTTTAATGATAATTCTATAATAGTGTATCTGCTGGCTGTTAACTGTTATTTTCTTAAACATGTTGCTGTGGCAATGGTTACAACCTTATCTAACATTTCAGTATACTAACTACTCTTAGTGACAGTCAGATTTCTTTGTTTATTTTAAATTACATCGTAAATAGAGACTGTTGAGGATGAATTACGGGCATCGATCCAACCACTCTGTGCCTTAGCCCACTGGTGTTTAGGGATATGTGTGTGGGATATTCAAGTCAGCGAGTGACAGCAAACCCTCTGAAATCAGTCAGTCTCTTCAACCTTCGGATATACAGAGCATAGTCATTTTCTCCACTGGATGCCTTATTTCTCATTTCAAAAAAAACTTGTACTAAAATTGAGGTCAATAGATTACATGGATGAGTAAGCCATTTGTAATGAAAAGCAAGAAGGGTATCATATCTCAGGTGCAGACATAATAGGCACATGACGTTGGATGTGCAACATTGCTGCAACATTCAGACTTATATGGAGAATTCAGGCTTTTTAAATGAAGGAGGAAATCATGCTCAAATAAAGGGAATATATCATTCATGCACAATAACATATTTTTGCTCTATTTTCTAATTGAGCAAATGGGATTAGAAATTTATCAGTTTCCTGTGAATATAGTATTTTCACTGTTGGCGACTGTGAATCTGAATTGATTCAAATTGATGTAGTTCAGATTTGTTCTCTCTTCCAAAATTTGTCTTTTTGGATCAAATCCAATTGAGCATGTGTGCAAACAAATTAGCACCAGGTTACAAAGATATATAAAAGCTAGTTGTATCATTAAGAAATCTCAATCTCAAGTTGCAGAGTTATGGGTTCATGTCTGTGAGTTCCCAAATGAAACCAGTTGGTAGGGAAAGATGTTAATTGAAGTTGAGATATTTCTCTGTAGGCGACCAAGTTTCACCAATTTTATTCATGGCAATGTGCAAATACGAAAGAAAACATGATATAATGTTCTCATTTTGATCAAACTAATTTAGACCTTGTTCTAATTAGGACAAATAATTGACCATCACATCTGTACTTTCCAATCTGTACCTCTCTCCAATGTATATATGTGATGAAAAACCATTCCTTACTTCTAAATGATCTCATAGGCAAATTCACTTGCTGCACAGTTAATGAAAAGTAGTGAATTATTTATTTGTCTGCCAGTGAAAATTATTGGTGGCCTAAACCTTGCATAGAGTAAACATTTTAATGTTCAGTGATTAAGAAATTTTAAGATGAAAATGAACAATGCTGATAATTTAACAGGAGCAGAGTATGACTCATTGCATAAATTCACATTCCAGATTTTCTTAAAAGAGCTTTTTATATTTCTCTTAAAATTTGATCATATTGGTTAGTCAGTGACAGTTATATCACGCTAATTATGAAGGGTCACAACTTACACAAGTTGGTGTTTTTTACTTAGCTTTAATCCATGTTTACAGAAAAGTTTTATTGTTAGAAAAATGCTTTTAGCACTATGGTGTAGATTTCCAAACAGAGATTCATTAAGAAAGGTTGTAATTTCATCCTTTAGACTTGTCCTATATAGCTGCTGGAAATATTTAGGTCACAAAGCCTTAGGAACAAACAATGGTTAGATAAGTAGGACAGCATCCATGTTTCTGTTTGTTTTATTCATAGCCATCACTATCATGAGAAATCACATCTAGTTTTTGGTTTTTATTTTGGAGTCATCAGTTTCATAAAATTATAACCCAGTTTACCATGTTAAATATTTTCTAAGTGTTAGTTTTTATCACCTTTCAGTTGTCTGCCTTTAAAATTATGACTGTTAGACCTTTATCAAGCAGAAATGATTACCTAAATGTTCCCAGCCCCTAGATGTTATGGGCAATGACAAATCAGTTGGAAAAAACATGTTGAGATTGTAAAAGTGAGATTCTCCATGTCATTAAAATAAAACCTGATTTTCCAAACCAGGTCTGAATGCTGAGTTAAGAATTTTGCAAGTGAGAGGCAAGAGGCCTATTCACATGCATTTACGTCTCGTTTATGTGAAATTGCCTATTCTCCCACGTGGTGGAAAGTAACCAGACAGCAACATGGATGTTAGAGCAGCTATCCGGCTTGCTGCCTGCTCCTCCAGGTTCCCACAGGTAGTGACCATGTGCTCTCCTCTCTGTTTTGGTTGGTACTGGACATGCTTCTCCACATCACCATAGCCCATTTCAGACTAACTTGAAAAACACTTCTCCACTTCAATTCTTCAATCCACTTTAGAATGCACCAACACTTTTCATTGCAGTGCTGCTGTCAGGTTGCTTTGCATGCTGGCAATAGGCAGCCATCTTGTAAATCAGAGCTGACTGCATCTTGGGCCTTTTTGCTCACTTAGCACCCACTTCATACGTATGTGGATGCACATAGTGTCTCTCCCTTGTCATATCTTGCCTTTTCGCATTTACCTACTACATTCAGAACTGAAAGGAGACAAGAAGCTCAGTCTTACCTTGCCTTCTAGAGCAGAAACATAGCCAGGCAGCTTGTCGTAGTTGTCAGCAGTGATTAGTGAAGAGGGTGTATACATTGTTGTGTGGCACCACGCTGATTCAGTGTCACAGCCACAACATGTTTCAGCAGCTTACATACCAACCACACTGTTGATCCCAAATGGCCACATCCCAAGTCTAAGGAGAGTAGTCTTTGGTCAAGTCAAGGGGAATGTCGTCAGTCAGGGCTTGTCATCAGAGTCAGTCAAGGGCAGCATCTGAAAATTAGCATCTAGGGATTGGAGACATCCTTTGGCCACTTGTTGCTTAAGGGCCAGAAGTCTGCAGCCTCAAGAATGTGCCCCTGTCTGTCCTGCTGGACCAGTTCAAGTAGTCCAGAGATTAGCAGCAAGTCAGCCAGGGTTCCAGTTACTGATTAACTGGCTCTGTTCTTCGCAGTCAGTCAACGGTTAGGTCATGTTCAGTCCTAGAGGTCAGCTTGCTGAAAGTCAAAGGAGTTATCAGGAGCCATTGTTATGGTGGGGAAGTTGGATAAGTCACTTGTGCAGATTGGAGACAGCATGCTGAGCTGCAGAGGGGACTGTCATTGTGAAGGGGCCCATCCCCAGTTATAAGGAAGGGACTGTACATTGGGGGACACAGGCTGCTATGGAGAGGGGATCATTGATGGTCATAGCCACTCTGACCTGTACGAGGTACAGCGCATCACTATGGTTGGCCACCTGTAGAGTTGAGGTTCAAGAATTGAGAAACAGGGAGAAATGAAAGAGTTGGGTTGCACCATGTGGAAGTTCTGAATTGATGATGTCAGCAGAAAGTACAAGGAAGAAAGGATCTTGAAGATTTCTAGATTACCAGGCTGAACCTGCACCTCAGTCTGCCAGGTGCAAACTGTATTACCCTGCATCCTCATTTGATTTGCAAATGCACAAGGGAAATGGAAATATCTGTGACCACACACAAAGTAGGTGGCATTGTAGTGGATTTTTCTTTTGTTTTATGACCATGCACTCTCTACTTGTGAGCGATGTAAGATCTACAAGAGGTGATTAGATTCATCACAGACTCACACAGTACAGATTAAAGAAACCTGTAATCATAGAGTTCTGCAGTGAAGCACGTATAATGAGAGAAACAAACGTGAGATACAAGTCCTGTCCGCAAACGATCTTGTTATTGCTCATTATAGATTGATCATAGTGAAGCAGAAGTAATCACAGGAGATCTGAAAAATGTCACCTACAGGCCACAATTCAGAAAGACAAACTAAGGTTTCATAGGCTGCACAAGGAGCTGATTTTTCTCTCAGCTTGGACTGTAAGAATTTGCTAACATGTTCCCTATATGCAATGCTGCCTTTCTTGGGTGATGTTTCAGTCCTCTGACTGTGGGGGTTGGTTTAGCTCAGTTGGCTGGACGGTTGGTTTGTGAAGCAGTGTGATGCCACCAGTCTGGATTCAATCCCCCCCACTGGCTAAGGTTATGATGAAGGACTCTCTTTCTCAACTTCTCCCACCCGCATGAGGAGTGGTGGACCTCAGGTTAAATCACCACCAGTCGTCTCTCTCAAATGAGAGAGCAGCCCAATAGCCTGGTAAGACTATGGCGACATAACTCCTCTTGTTGTTACAAACTTCTACAGTATTTCTGCAATATGGCCTGTGGTCTATACATCAGTATACATATGACAACGGTTCATGTATAAGTATTCCATGGCCTACTGTGTGGAGACATGTGCTACACTGTCATTTGTGAGTGATGTAAATGCTGACTGCTCACGCTACTGGAAAACAGTTCTGTTTCAGATGTTACCCACACAGTTTCAATGGAACTGTGACCAATGGATCATTTTCAGTGGGGCTGCAGTGCAATGAAAGCACAGAGAAATGGAGATTGAACTGATGCACCATCAAGCCCTGGACCAGCAGAAACATCCAACAGCTTCCGAAAAGCTTCCACATGAAACAGTCTCGACAGAAGCCACCCCACAAGATGTGGAGAAGGCCATGGTGTCTATCTCTCTCAATGCCATTCCTTGCAATTAAGCAAGGTGCATTGTTACCACCCACTGAGGATAACCCAGGATACCATCGCAGAAGTATGCCATCTGCTGGCATGGGACTTACGGCCTGAATGGGTGGGTGGAAATCCTATCCCCGGGGCTTTCAAGATAACACTCGACTAAAATTTTGCAACTGAATGCTACTGAGGATCCACTGATTGATCTCAATTCTCAATGCACAAATGTATCATTACTGATGTACATTGTGCAGATCACAATGCTTCATCTGGTTTCTTCGTGATGAGATCAGTACTGCGGTACAGGCAGCAGCTTTAACAATGTAGCTGGCTTCCCCGTCCTGCATGAACAACCGGACATATGTTACATTACTATCATAATGCTGCAGACTTTATCAAATGAAATGGATATGTACATGTCATATGAAATAAGGGTTGATGGGAAGGGTGAGAGCAGTAACAAATTAAAAATACTATACATGAATGCACGAAGCATTAGACATAAGATGGATGAGCTTGAACTTTATCAAATGAAATGGATATGTACATGTCAGTTGTGATCAATGTTATCAAATCTGTGGGGCAGCACGGTGGCACAGTGGTTAGCACTGCTGCCTCACAGCGCCAGAGACCCGGGTTCAATTCCCGCCTCAGGCGACTGACTGTGTTGAGTTTGCACATTCTCCCCGTGTCTGCGTGGGTTTCCTCCGGGTGCTCCGGTTTCCTCCCACAGTCCAAAAGATGTGCAGGTTAGGTGAATTGGCCATGCTAAATTGCCCGTAGTGTTAGGTGCAGGGGTAAATGTAGGGAAATGGGTCTGGGTGGGTGCGCTTCGGCGGGTCGGTGTGGACTTGTTGGGCCGAAGGGCCACACTATAAGTAATCTAATCTAATCTAATTTAAAGTCTCAATCCTTAGAGGCTGCCACAACGCCTACATTCTTGAGAACTCCCAAGTTCCTGTTCCATTTCAAAGGTCAAATGCTTGATGAGGGTAGTTAAATTTGGGATAAGGGCTACCCTCTGCAAATGGGGTTTTTAACTTTGTTACATGAACCCCTGGCTGAGGTTGAGTTTAGAAACAATGCCCTCTATTCTGCCACAAGGGCCTCTTTTTGCAAAAGACAATGGGCCCCAGGGGCAGTGGAGGCCCACTCATTGGATTCATTTAAGAAGGAGTTGGATAGAGCTCTCAAAGATAGTGGAATCAAGGGTTATGGAGATAAGGCAGGAACAGGATACTGATTAGGAATGATCAGCCATGATTATATTGAATGGCGGTGCAGGCTCGAAGGGCTGAATGGCCTACTCCTGCATCTATTGTCTATTGTCTATTGTCAGTTGTGATCAATGTTATCAAATCTTTAAAGTCTCAACCCTTAGAGGCTGCCACAACGCCTACATTCTTGAGAACTCTCATGTTCCTGTTCCATTTCAAAGGTCAAATGCTTGATGAGGGTAGTTAAATTTGGGATAAGTGCTACCCTCTGCATACGGGGCTTTTAACTTTGTTACATGAACCCCTGGCTGAGGTTGAGTTTAGAAACAATGCCCTCTATTCTGCCACAAGGGCCTCTTTTTGCAAAAGACAATGGGCCCCATAACGATGAGTTCCTGATGCTTGTGTGTGTGTGTGCCTCAGGTGTTTGTTCTTGTTTCCCTCCCACTATATGAATGTAAAGGGCTGTTGGTGCCTGGTAGCATTTGACCCAGTCCACAGTTGGGCGTGAAATATGGTGCCGGCAGGGCGAATCTCAGAAAGTCCTGGCAGTGATGAGTAGGTGCACCAGTACTGAATGCACAGTAGCAAGAGCCCATAGACGTGTAGTGCTTATATAATGAGGTGAGCAGAAGAGAAAGATGTGCAGTATCTCTCAGAAGCTCACAGAGAGAAGGCCTTGCCGAAACTGGCACTATGTTGATTTTTGATGAATTTTAGTCAGTAACCATGGCATCAGAGCAAGATTCATTCAGTTTCTAATATTAATAGGCATCTGTTGATGGACAGGTGAGGGAGTATAGTGGGTGAAATCTACCAGGACCTGAATGACACTGGACTGCAGCGAGGAATTTAGGAGAATTTGAGCAAGACTTTTCTCAATGTCAGGAGCAACAAGTTGGTATTTTCCAACTGAACTCTGGACATTGAGACAAGATTCTTGCGAGTGAATGGTGAGAGACCTCTTAATGGGGATTATCACTCATTGTCACCCTTGTTATTGCTTAATCTCACCTCATTAAAATGCACTCTCCTATCCACATGGTGAATAGAAACTAGACACTGAGAATTCCCAGTATGAAGTTCAGAGCAAGTGCCTGGTAACTCCAGTTCGCCACTTGCTCCTCAAGAATCCATCTTAGACACCTAGCACCAGCCCCTCAAGACCCAGTCCCTTGGCTGCAGCCTCGTGCATTCTATGTCCATGGATGTCAGCTTTCAACATGTGCCAGCCACTCTACATCAACATAGCCCAGCTCCAATCCACTCACAGTACACTTATGCATTTTAATGCTGCACTTTGGAGGAAACTGGCAATTGTCATTGGAAGGACACTTTACCTGCAGGCTCAGGCACCCAACTGATGGATTGGACCAGGCCGCATCTCAGGACTGCTCACTTGCTCTGTTGGTGCTCACTCACTTTGCACCTATCTGGATTTTCTCAGCGTCCCTGCCTCACCTTATGGTTTAATATTTTGCCTCCTCAGCCACAGCTAACTGTCACATGGTGCTTCTGTCTTGACATGCCTTTTAACATAGACACAAAACCAGGATGCTTGTCATGGTTGTCGACACGTTAGCATCAAAGGGTGGGTGTGATCATCATCATAGAGATCTACAGCACAGAAAAAGACCCTTCAGCCCAGCAAGTCTGTGCCTGTCAAAAACAAACACTTAAGTATTCTAATCCCATTTTCCAGCACTTGGCCCAGAGTCTTGTATGTCTTTGCATTGCAAGTGCACATCATGCATGTTATGAGGATTTCTGCCTCTACTGCCCTTATAGGCAGTGAGCTCCATATCCTCACCACCCTCTGAATGAGAAAAAAGTCCTGAATGAAAAATATTTACTCACATCCCCTCTTCCTGCCCCTTACCTTAAATATATGTCCCCAGTCATTGATCCCTCCACAAAGGGGAAAAGTTCCTTCTTGTCCACACTAGCTATACCTGTCTCAATCACGTACCCCCTTAGCATCCTCTGCTCTGAAGAAAACAACCCCAATCTATCCAATCTTTCTTCATGACTAAAACTGCCCAGGCAGCATTCTGGTAAATCTCCTTTGTACACCCGCACAACAAGAATCCCATCCTTTCTAAAATGTGGATTCCAGAACTGTACGCAGTATTCTAGTTGTGACCTAACCAAAGTTTTATACTGTTCCAGCATCACCTCCCTGCTCTTAAACTCTACGTCTCAGCTAACATAATCACGTACAGTGAATCCCATATATCTTCTGAACCACTTTGACCACCAATCCTGATACCTTAAAGGACTGGTGTACATGCACACCAAAGTCCCTCTGATCCTCAGTGCTTCCCAGGGTCTGACCATTTATCATGTATCCCCTTGCCTTGTTTGTTCTGCCCCAGAACGTCACCTCTGGATTGAATTCCATTTGCCATTGGTAATCTCATTTAAATAGCCTATGTCCTCCTGTAATCCAAGGCTATCATTATTTATAGCCCCACCAATTTTTGTTTCATCCACAAACTTACTGATCAACCCTGCTACATGTTATTTTATGCTACCATGTTATGTCAACATTATTGCTGCCCTATGTGCCAGCGAGCAGACATGTTAGACATGCTGCTTGTGCTTTAAGTCAAATGGCCATGTCCTAGTCTAAGTGGAGTGGTCCTCAGTCAATCCAAGAGGGTCCCAGCAGTGTGCGTTAAATGCAGCCTCTGGTAACAGTCTACGGGCTGAGGCAAAGTTATTCAGTGAGTTGAGGCAGCCAGGATGAGGATTCTGTCCTCGTAGGGGATAATGACCTGAATTTCAGGCACTTCACTACCAATCTTGGCTCTTTCTGCCCTCTTAGGGGCCTTTTTCTTCTGGAATGACAGAAATGGAGGGACTCAGTGAGATGAAAGTGTGGGTCACAGCTGTTCCTTCTAGTGTAGTGGAGGAATATCAGTGAGGTGCCCTGAATGAGTGATTGGGAGGTGCTGAGGCCATGCAGGATTGGAAGTGTGGGGGAAATGGGCGGCTAAGAGCAAATGAGGGGCAATTTTGCAGAAAAGCATGAGAACCATAGAGGATATTACATGGTGGAAGGTGGATTCAGTAGCAAAGGTAGAGTCAGTGCAGACTGGGTGTTCATCCAGTCAGATGGCACTGGCCCAGGTAACAACTTTGGACCAGGCTGACTACAGCATTCTCTGCCAGTCTTGGGGGAGAGGACATGCTGCCCCTGCGCCACTCCATCGAGCAAGACCCCCAGGTTCCTGTCTGCAAAGCGGGGCACCATTATTCTCCAGACTGCCATGTCCAGATGAATGTCACAAACAAGGCAGGTTGCTCCAGATTGACAACATCTGACCAGATGCACAACAGCCAACCCCAGGGATCACAGCAATGGCGACTACTTCCAGCTATAGCATGTGGAAGAACTGGGCTAACATTGGACAACAGAGGCAAAATAGAGGCTTAGTACAGAGTTAATAAGGTGATTTTATGAACATGAGAAGCCTCGCTAAAGCTTGCAGAGGGAAATTGATTTGATACTTGACACTTGGCAAAAATAACACCGCCAAAGTATGGTAAGATTCAGTCCAATGTCTTTTTAAGGAAAAGTATCAGCTTTGGTTGAATTTGTTTTTTAAGCCATGTAAGAAACAGATAGAAGTCACCCTACTGAATTCAGTTATTTAGATAACTTTAATCAAAAGCATGACATAATGATGTGAGAACAAATGGAGCACATTCATAGGTATGGGACTGGTCCATTTGGCCCTCTTGAACTCATTTTGTTGTTTTAAACAAATAGTTATACATGTCATTTGCATGGAAAAAAGTTTGTTTGAATTGTAGATTCATATTTTATGCAACCTACAGAAACTTAAATTGCTGTATTTATTACAGATTAACTTGCCGTTTAGATGTTGTGAAATGTAGGCTTTAAATTTATTATATCGTTGTAAAACCATTACAGAACTATTATCAGGGTGTTCTGGGCTTTCAGCCATGCTTTCACTTCACCAACAGCACAAAATGTGAACTGGTGACCAACTTTGCATTGCAATAGTTTGTATTTCCATTAACTTGAAAAAATATTGACAAGATTTTATGTTCAAAGCCAAAAAAAGTAATGGTAAGACTAAGAAAATATCTCCAAAAAAAGTTTGAGCTCTCTTAAAAGAAAAGCAAAGAACTGCAAATGTGGGAGATCTGAAACAAAAACAAAACTTACTGGAGAAACTCAGCAGGTCTGGCAGTATCTGTGCAGAGAGAGCAGAGTTAATGTTTTGGGACCAGTGACCCTTCTTCAATTCATTTTATCCAGCAATTTCTGTTTTTGAGTTTGATCTCTTTTGTGAACTTAAGTGGAAAAAATTAATGTGTGGCACAAATTTGTTATAAACGTAATTCATTAATTTGACCTGTTAACCAGTTTCAGCCTACCATCTGTCTGTATGACTCCTATATTTATAAACCTGTTGCATTTTATCAGAAAAAGTAGTGTTTCTGCAGTGTGTTAAAATAATGCGGTATCTACTTTGCTTGCTGGTACGTACACATTGCCTTCTGTGTTTTATGGCAGGAACACGAAGTGCAGCTGTCTATCAGCCCTCCATGATAACCCATAAGCTCGAAGAGAATACAAGTGGCAGAGTTCATTCACTGCTTCCATGACTTATAAAATATCACCATGGATATGTGTCTCTTGGAACTTTGTCCCTTGCATCAAGAAGTTCAAATACAGAGTTAGCCATCATGTGAAGTACCATATTCCATTGACTGAAAATTATGTGATTTTACATCCATAAAATGATTTTACCTCAAAATGATCACATTTATCTTGTTATAGTTTTATCGGCTGTACTTTATAATCCTATTAAATGAGCAAATTAATATAGCAGCATATCAATAGTTTGAGATTATGATATTTAGTGAGACATATATTTATTTAGTCATAATCATAGGTTGTGCTACTTTGTGGGCTATATTCGAGGTTGTTATTCTGTACAGTATAGAGAAACATTGTATATGTTATATACTATGTTTCTGTATTGTACAGATAATGTCTAAGAGATATGTTTACATAATATACATAATATCTCACGCAATCAATTATCTGATGGCAGAGATATTTTGAAAAAATGCCAGGAGGCATCCAAAATTAAATCATGTGATTTAACAGCTCATAAAATTGTACCACATACATGAACAACAGTATTTACTAAGAGAGCAGAAACATGAAAGCCTTTTTACATTAAGATAAAATCCTTCACAGCTAGTGTAGTCAAGTGCTGGTGAGTGTTGTGACAAATGCCTGTTAGTAGACAAGGACATATATTGGCTTTTTCTAGCACCACACCAACGACACATATTGTACTAATAAAATCTTCCATACTGTGCTCTGTGCTGCAGATAATGTTTGTGACATTATTAAAAAAAACTAGACCATTTTGCATATTTATTCATGTATATACATTCAATTCTATTGTGTCATCAGGTTTCAAACACAAACTTGCAAAGGAAACTATTAATCTGGATTATTTGTCATATACTGTCTTATGTAGAAATGTTCTTTCCTTTCCCTTACAAATACAAGTATTTGTCAAATGTCTAGAATGCCAGAATTAATTTCAGGAAGTCACTAGTAATAAGAAAAACCACCATCACCGTGAGACCTGACTATGTGGGAGAGGCAGTAATGATGGCTTCATGGCAGTTAGGATACACAATAAACATCTGCCTATAATTTTACAGCCTTAGTTTTAAAAACAACCTACAGTATTTGAGTACTGTGATCTTTATGTAAAAGGAAAAGTGGTTATGTATTAGATTTCTATCATTAGAACCAGTGATTTGATTACCATAATCTTGTGAGAGCAATTGCATCATTCCATTTGATCTTTTATAATACTATGGTAAATGCAATTTTCTGTTCCCTGATGTAATTCAGTTCATAATGTAGTAGTGCTGTAGGAGAAAAAGACATTAGAATCTAATTTGGTCCATTTTTCTAGCTGTAATTAATGTGCATTTGCAGATTATTTTTATGAAAGACTATTTTAGAATGTTAAATTCACTGCATTGTAAACGGCAACTCAACCATGTTTTATGACAAGTTGAATGTGACCACCGTTTTTTTGTTTGTAATCAGTGGTGCAGAACTCCTGGTATCACTTAAATGCTGGTCGTTACCCAGGGTTATCAAAACCAGAGTAACTTTGAAGTGTTCAGATTTTGATAGCAGAAAAATGTTTTTAGCTTATTTATCTACAGAGAAAAAGGTGGATAGATCTGGGAAGCAGTGATTTTTCCACCATAGAATGAAAGCACTTCCAGTCTGAACATGTGAAATGATGAGGATAGCAAACGATAGGAGAATTGGTATCAGTGCTTTCTGTGAGGAAAGAGAATTAGTGCTTGCCATCAGCATTGGCTGCAGCTTGTTGCGGAAGGGCTTTGGGAGCAATTGTGTGATGATGACATGGAGCTGCACGTCACTGAACGTAAATGGCATTCTGTTGGGGGGGGGTGTGGAGTTAGGATCTAGAATGAGATTGCATTTGAGTCATGGAGATGTGCACATGAAGAAGTTAAATTAGGCCTTACCTAATGTAACTGTGAGATTAGAGCCTGGGTATGTCTATGATGACCATGTATAGTAGTGTTTAGTATAATGAATAGTACAAGTTTTGAAGTTCAAGTTTCAATCACAGAAGAGATATAGCATAGAAGGAGGGCCTTGAGCCCATTGTGTCCGTGCCATGTCTCCAGTGGGCATTATGACTGATCATTATTCTCCTGCCTTCTACCCCTACCCTTGTCGGGTTTTTCTATTCACATAATCATCTAATGCCCTTTTAAATGCGTGAATCGAATTTTCATCCGCTACACTTGCAGGCAGTGTATTCCAGTTCTGAACTACTCATTGTGTGAAAAAGATTCTTCTCGCAACACATTTGCTACATTTGCCAATCACTTTAAATCTGTGCCCGCTCATTCTTACTTCTTTTTCAGAAGATAGAGCAATGGGCTGACCTGAGGGGCCATGCTGAAATAAAATAAAGTAGTTATCACTACTTAAAAATATTTTATTGATTAAAAATATTAAATATATTGAAAATCCTTTGAATAATCATTTATGAAAACCAACATTTTGTACTCTAACATTTTTGATTGTATAGATGGTAGTTTAATATCTTTCACAGTGCTTTGATAATTCTTTGTCAGTTTTGATGTGCCTATTTTTAATCATGTTCTTGTCTAAACTTTGCCATCACAAAGGCTAACTGTTCCTCCCTTCCTCCAAGGTGCCTGTCCCCTCCTCACTCTCTCGCACTTGAGCATCCCCAACATCCAATTCCAATCTGCCTCCCAGATTTTCTGGGACCATATTCACATGGATACATCACCTCTCAAACTGGGTAATCTGGCAATCCAAAACAAATGCATGAAAACTGACCTGCTCAGACTTGGTCTGTTTTATGCACTCTCTGTTACAGGCAGTTGGGATAGATATTTTATGCATCCTATTCAGACATGTTATAGAACAGGTGGGATGTTTAAGAGGGTCTGTTGGCTCAGTGGTAGGGATACTACCGTTATCCTACAAGAGTTCCATAGATAGTTGGGAAAACAAAGTCTGTTGGAGATGATTGAATGTTCAAATGCTTGAATCATAGGGCATCCATTAAACCCAATCTACAAAAATAGAAATGCACAAAAGTAGTGGGATGGGACTTCCAATTATCAGGGATTTTCAGCAATTTTTGCTGCAAACCAGATCTTGTATCTTAAAAACTATTGCATACAAATTCATGAGAATTAGTTCCTCACTGTGTGCTGCTGGAGTGCTGAACAAATTCCAGCCACTGCTGGCATAATTCTGTGTGATTAACCTAGTATTGGAATTTGAAAGAGTGCTACCTACTTTATACAGTGTCCCCACCCATCTCTTTTTCCAGATCCTCAGCATTAAATTCTGTCCACCAGTTCAAATATGCCAAACACTTACTGAAAGGGGGAGCTGCTGTTGGGGTTGTCTTCAGGAACAGAGGATTGAAAAAAATCAAGATGTTTCATGATGAATAAAGCTGTGGAAGTATGTTAACCTAGAAATCAACTGATTCTTGAAGCTGGTCATCAAATCCTCAACCTTAAGCTAACTTAAACTCTGCTCAATGAATACAGAATGTTTATTATAATAACCTATTGGTGTAAACTTCTGCAGATCTGTCATCACGTAGCATCATTGTCCTTTCAGTTACATTCAGTAAAATGATATCTAGAAGTATTTCATCATGCTCTTAGGTTATGTTAATGGTTAAAAGGACACTTTGGTAAATGAGAAATGAGTGATACACCACCTCATTGAGAAAGCATAAAAATAAAATTAGGTTAGATTAGATTAGATTAGATTCCCTACAGTGTGGAAACAGGCCCTTCGGCCTAACAAGTCCACACTGACCCTCCGAAGAGTAGGGCAGAATTAGGGCAGAGTTTTCCATCATATAAAGTTTAATTCAGCTAATGAATGGCTCAATATGCAAGTGGACTGCACAGTGTATGGGAAACCACACCTGTCAAGAATATTCTCATCTTTTCCATAATCTGTGCTAAATTAATTGACTTCATTCCAGAGAGAATTATTACTGCAATTAACCTTGGCATCCTTGATTTCAAACAAGAAGAAGATAGTGGCTGCTTTTCCATTTCATGGATAATCATTTAATTACATAGGTGCATCCACACATGTATGTATGTGTTATAAGCGATTTCAATAATTAACTGTAATATTTTAATGCTCAAAATGACCATTACTATAAGTGATCAGCAGCATTTCATGCTTGTTGAGCAGAGAAAAAAGTAAATTGCTTCCTTTCCATAAACCAAGGGCAAATGGTACTCGGAAAGAATATGTAAGCTGCAGTGGAGTTCCCAGTCCTGCTCATTAGTTTACAGTTAGAAACAAAATATTGATTCCCAGAAGATTTCTGTGCTGTGTTTTGTGTAGTTTAAGCTGAGGATCTTGCTTATTCAGCATCAGATGAACAGCTGTAAGTTCCTTCATTTGCCCCACTGCCAACACCAACCACCACCCCCCCCGCCCCCCAATCCATTTCACTGCTGACTTTTCTCACTGCTTGAATGGTTGATTGATTAGTGAAAGTGTGTGTGAGCAGATGGCACTGATGTGCACTTGGCTACATTCTGTAGTGTTGCTGTGAATACCCTTCTAATAATGACAAACAAAGTCTTTTACTTGAACTTGAGTGCTCTGCGATTATTTGACAATGTGCTGGATTCTTGGGAGAAAAAGGTTATTAAGTTGTTAAGATGATTTGTCATGTAAAGTCAATTGATAATAAACCTCCTTTGTTTCTATTCTGCAATAGCATGATCAAGTCAGTTAACATTGCGTGGTGGGGCTTGAACGTTGGTAAACTGAGTTGTTACTCATTCCAGCACAGTGCAGTACTTGCATGAAATGTACGGGCAAGGTGCCCATGTAAAAGCTGCATAAAATAGGTCTGGAAAGCTTTGGTGCATTGAGCGACTGGTGCTGGTACATGTCTGGAGTTATTTATGTTACAGAAATACTTCAGCAATATGTTCACATCCTGCATTGATACCATAATTACCATGTTAACCATTTTGAGTGTGCTGAAGAACTGTTATAAGTAGTAACGCTCTGATTCATATTCCTTTTATAATTTAATATCTTGGGGGAACACAATTCTTTGAAAAAAAATTCATTTATTCAGGTCAGATAAAGAGTAACAGTTTGGAAAAATAAAGCAAATAAATTTCTGCGATAAGTAACTGACCTCCTGTCCCCAATACCTGGCCACCATCTTATAAGGCACAAAGCAGTGTGATAGAATGCTCTCCATTTTCCTAGATGATTGTAGCTCCAACAACACTTGAGAAGCTCAACATGTCCAGGACAAAACAACCCACTTGGTTGTTAAATGTTTACGCCTTGCACCATTGATGCAAGATGCACCACATCAACTCATCAAGATTCCTTCAGCAGCACCTTTCAAACTTGTGACTTCTAGCACCTAGAAGGATAAGGAAAGCAATTTCACGGGAACACCTCCTGAAAGTTCTCCATGCCACACACCATCCTGACTCGGAATTATATCCTTCTTTTTCACTGGGTCAACCTCCTAGAACTATCTCCCTAACACTATTGTAGACTTATCTATACCACATGAAATTCAGTGGTTCAAGAAAGCAAGGTAAAGGTAAAGTCAGCATGGACAACAGGACTGCTCTTCTAGTAGAGAATGAGAGAGAGAGAGAGAGAGAGAGAGAGATGACTGGTGGCACTTTAACTTGAGGGTTGCCACACTTCAGGCAGGTTGAGAAAGAGAGTCCTTCATGGTAAACTCTGTCAGTGCAAGGATTGAACCCATGTTGGTAGCATCACTCTCCAGTGCAAACCTGCCATTCAGCCAACTGAGTGAAACAAACCCCATATCACCCACTGCTTGAGTAGCAAATTGTTTACGAAAGAATAAATAAAATAATCAATATGACAAAATGGAGGGTAACATTAAAGGACTGAATAAAAGTTCTCCGCAAGTTAATCAATTACAAACTACGTAGTATGAAAAGAATAAAACACAATTAACATTTAAAAGGTTGGTGTGAAATGTACAGTTTATTTATGGCTTTACTGTGAAGTTGCTTATGAAACTGTTTACAATGTGGTTGTTTACAATGCAACTATTCCTAAAAAGCAACAGAAATTGCTCTTCATGTCTGATGATCATTTTACATCTGTGATTGGAATTTTATTTTTATTACATTGAAATAGCTCTACAATGTGGAAATCTGTGCAGTCTTCTGCGTGTTATGGACCAGGCAGACCCCCTCAAGAAAGTAGCCTGGACCCTAATTTTGCTGGTTGTTTTAAGCAGGTGTACAGTGGATATTCCAGGAGTGATGCAGATGGCCCAACCACTTATTTTTAAACAAAACAGAATTTACCTGCACGATTACCGAATGAAACACAAACAAAAATGCCCGTAGTGTTAGGTAAAGGGGTAAATGTAGGGGAATAGGTCTGGGTGGGTTGCTCTTCGGAGGTTCGGTGTGGACTTGTTGGGCCGAAGGGCCTGTTTCCACACTATAAGTAATCTAACCTAATCTAAAAGAATACAGAATAACTTAACCTATCCGAAAACCCAACAGATTATCCCAACTTAATGATGCTGTTCCAAATAGTTGCAACAATCCCCATAAATACTCCTTTACAAAAAAAGGAAAAATCCAACACAGGTTCTGACTGGAGAGATGCCAGAGAGAGAGAGAGAATCAACAGGGACCTGCTTCTTTGGGACCAGCAACTTCATAACTGACCGTCTGCTTTCAGTGAACAGCCAGACTGTTAGAGTCCAAACCAAACCTGAGAAAAGTTGAGCTGGGAGAACTGGCCGCTCCCCTTTCATTGTACAGGTGGTTTTTTTTCAAAAAAACTTGAAAGCGTTCTCAAGTAGTTAATCCCAGACTTTTCAGAATCACTGCTTTTATGATTTGTCTGGAAAAAAAGCCAATAGAACATAGAACATTACAGCGCAGTATAGGCCCTTTGGCTCTTGATGTTGCGCTGACCTGTGAAACCAATCTGAAGCCCATCTAACCTACACTATTCCAATTTCATCCATATATCTATCCAATTACCATTTAGATGCCCTTAAAGTTGGCAAGTCTACTACTGTAGCAGGCAGGACGTTCCACACCTTTACTACTGTCTGAGTAAAGAAACTATCTCTGATATCTATCCTGTATCTGTCACCCCTCAATTTAAAGCTATGCCCCCTCATGCTAGCCATCACCATCCGGGGAATAAAACTCTCTCAGTCCACCCTATCTAACTCACTGATTATCTTATATGTCTCAATTAAGTCACCTCTCAAACTTCTTCTCTCCAATGAAAACTGCATCTAGTTCCTCAGCCTTTCCTCATAAGACCTTCCCTCCATACCAGGCAACATCCTGGCAAATCTCCTCTAAACCCTTTCCAAAGCTTCCACATCCATCCTATAATGCGGTGACCAGAACTGTACGCATTACTCCAAGTGCGGCCGCACCAGAGTTTTGTATAGCTGCAGCATGACCTCATGGTTCTGAAACTCAATCCCTCTACTAATAAAAGCTAACACATTATATACATTCTTAACAACCCTATCAATCATAGGTGGCGACTTGAAGGGATCTATATCCATGGTCACTGAGATCTCTCTGCTCTTCTACACTACCAAGAATCTTACCATTAGCCCAGTACTCTGCATTCCTGTTGCTCCTTCCAAATTGAATCACCTCACACTTATCTGAATTAAACTCCATTTGCCACCTCTCAGCCCAGCTCGGCAGCTTATCTATGTCCTTCTTTAACCTACAACAGGCTTCTGTACTATCCACAACTCTACTGACCTTAGTGTCATCCATATATTTACTAAACCATCCTTCTATGCCCTCACTTGGTCATTTATAAAAATGACAAACAGCAGTGGACCCAAAACAGATCCTTGCAGTACACCACTAGTAACTGAACTCCAGGATGAACATTTTCCAACAACCACCACCCTATGTTTTCTTTCAGCTAGCCAATTTCTGATCCAAACCACTAAATCGCCCTCAATCCCATCCCTCTGTATGTTGTGCAGTAGCCTACCGTGGGGAACCTTATCAAATGCCTTACTGAAATCCATATGCACCACATCAGCCACTTTACCCTCATCCACTTGTTTGGTTACCTTCTCAAAGAACTGAATAAGGTTTGTGGGGCACGACATGCCCTTCACAAAACTGTGTTGACTATTCCTGATCAACTTAATCCTTTCTAGATGATTCTAAATCAAATATCTTATAACCTTTTCCAACACTTTATCCACAACCAAAGTAAGGCTCACGGTTCTATAATTTCCAGAGTTGTCTCTACTCCCTTTCTTGAACAAGGAAACAACAATTGCTATCCTCCAGTCTTCCAGCACTATTCCTGTAGACAATGACAGCATAAAGATCAAAGCCAAAGGCTCAGGAATCTCCTCCCTGGCTTCCCGGAGAATCCTTGGATAAATCCCACCTGGTCAAGGGGACTTATCTATTTTCACACTTTCCAGAATTGCTAACACCTCTTCCTTGTGAACCTCAATCCCATCTAGTTTAATAGCCTGTATCTCAGTATTCTCCTCGACAACATTGTCTTTTCCTAGTGTGAACACTGATGAAAAATATTCATTTAGCCCTTCCCCCATCTCCTCTGACTCCACACACAATTTCCTACTGCTATCTTTGATTGGCTGTAATCTTACTGTAGTCATTCTTTTATTCCTGATATACCGATAGAAAACCTTAGGGTTTTCCTTGATCCTATCCGGTAACGACTTCTCATGTCCCCTTCTGGCTCTTCTTAACTCTTTCTTTAGGTCATTCCTGGCTAACCTGTAACTCACAAGCGCCCTAGCTGAGCCTTCACATCTCATCCTAACATAAACCTTCTTCCTCTTAGTAAATCACAGCTCCTGCGCTCGACAACTTCCTCCCTGCCTGACAGGTACATACTTATTGAGGACCCGCAGTAGCTGGTCCTTGAATAATCTGCACATTTCAATTGTGCCCATCCCCTGCAGTTTCCTTCCCCATCCTGTGCATCCTAAATCTTGCCTAATTGCATCATAATTGCCTTTCTCCCAGCAGGAGCTCTTGCCCTGCGGTATATACCTATCCCTTTCCATTGCTAAAGTAAATATAACCGAATTGTGATCACTATCACCAAAGTGCACACCTACCATCAAATCTAACACCTGGCTGGGTTCATAACCCAGTACCAAATCTGATGTGGCTTCGTCTCTTGTTGGCTTGTCTACATACTGTGTCAGGAAACCATCCTGCATACATTGGACAAAAACTTACTAATCTAAAGTACTTGAACTATAGTATTCCCAGTCAATATTTGGAAAGTTAAAGACCCCATAACAACTACCCTGTCAATCTCGCTCCTATCGAGAAATTCTTTGCTATCCTTTCCTCTACATCTCTGGAACTATTTGGAGGCCTATAGAAAACTCCCAACAGGGTGACCTCTCCTTTTCTGTTTCTAACCTCAGCCCAAATTACCTCAGTAGATGAGTCCTTTCTGCCACCATAACACTGTTCTTGACTAACAGTGCCACACCCCGCTTACCATCTTCTCTGTTCTTAGTAAAACATCTAAATCCTGAAATCTGCAACAACCATTCCTGTCCCTGCTCCATGTCTCTGAAATGACCACAACATCGAAGTCGCAGGTACCAACCCATGCTGCAAGTTCACCCAGCTTATTCCGGATACTCCTGGCGTTGAAGTAGACACACTTCAAACCAACTTCCTGCTTGCCAGTGCCCTCTTGCCGCCTTGAAATCATATTTCGGATCTCGCTACTCTCAACCTCCTATAAACTAGAACTACAATTTGGGTTCCCATCCTCCTGCTGAATTAGTTTAAACCCACCTGGAGAGTGGGTTTAAACTAATTCAGCAAATTACCCCCAGGATATTGGTACGCCTCTGGTTCATGTGAAGACCATCCTGTTTATAAAGGTCCCATCTTCCCCAGAAAGAACCCCAATTATCCAGGAATCCAAAACTATTCTTCCTGCACCATCCCTGTAGCTACGTGTTCAACTCCTCTCCCTCCCTATTCCCTGCCTTGCTAGCACATGGCAATAAACCAGAGATAACAACTCTGTTTCTCCTAGTTTTAAGTTCTTCCCTACCTCCCTGAATTTCTGCCTTAAATCCCCATGCTATGCTCTTCATACCTATGCCGCTGGTGCCAATGTGGAGCACGACTTGGGGTTGCTCACTCTCCCCCACAAGGATCCCAAAAACACGATCATGAACCCTGGCATGTGGGAGGCAACACACCAACCCTGAGTCTCTCTTGTTCCCCTATCTGTTCCCCTAACTATGGAGAATCCAGTGACAGCATAACCTTGGTTAAGGAGCAACATTGATTCATGTGATCTGTTTAATATTCCTCTGGTCTGAGCAACTAATTCTCTTGTAAGAAAATTTCAACAACGATGGGAAAGAACTATACATTTTATGATTCACTGTCATTGAATTGCATCTTATCTTTCCAAAGATGTTTGAGTGACCATCTTAAATTTATGCCCTCCTGCTTTTGTTTCACAGACAAGTTAAAACAATGTGACATTATATACCATATTGTAATGTTGAGTAACTTGATGACCTCATCTAGGTTAGTACTTAATCTTCTGTGCTCTTCCATCACTCCATCAAGAACCAAAGCTTGTGTCTAGGACTGAGGAGCATCATGAAAAAAGTAATAGGCAGGTTGCTCAAGAGACAAATTCGGAAACACTTCTGAATGCAAAGGGTGCCATAAGTTTGAAATTGTTTTGCAAATGGCTCCGTAATACTAAATCAGCTTTTAAACTTACAATTGCAACTGACAGATTTCTTTAGTTAAGCAAAAAAAAAGGGATATGAGGCCCAGAAAAGTATATGGGGTTGCAAATCAAGTATGATCCAATTGAATGGCATAACAGAGTTGTTGAACTGAATTACGGAATGGTTATATCATAGAAGGAAGCCATTTGGCCATCTTGCCCATATGATCATCTGCAAAGGTGTTCTCTGGCTCTTGGCACTTTTCCAATTGGGAATATGTTTTTTCCTATCTATTCAAAGAGGAGGCAGTGGTATGGATATCACTGGACCATTAATTCAGAAGTCCAAGCTAATGTTCTGGGGACATTGATTCAAAAAACTGTTGTAAAATTTGAAATAAATAATATCTAATTAATTATCATAAAAAAACCTCTTTTGGCTCATAATGCCCTTTGGGGAAGGAAATCTGTCATCCTTTCCTGGCCTGTCCTATATGTAACTGCAGACCCACAGTGCTTGATTTTTAACTGTCCCCTGAAATTGTTTAGAAAACCACTTAACTGCTACAAAGTCTGAAGAAAGGAATGAAACTGAACTGACCAATCGTTACCGATCTTGGCACCAGAATCAACATTGGCAAACACAGCCCTGTTGACCTTGCAAAGTCCTCCTCGCTAACATCTGGAAGTTTATGGTAAAATTGGGATTGCTGCCTCTTAACTGGTCAAGCAAAACCGTGATGTAGTCAGGAAACATACCCTGCAGACAATGTCCCAGGCACCATCATCACCATTCCTCTCACTGGCATCCAGTAGATGTGGTGGTTTACAGTCTGGATGGAGATGCCCTGCCAACTCTTTGCATTGACACTGGGTCCCATAAAATCTCATGGCATCAGGAAAAACATGACAAGGAATCCTCCTGCTCATTATCACTTATCAATGAGAGAAGTGATCAAGCATAATAGGCAATGGGACAGATCAGTAGAGATGCACTGACAGACATTTAAGAGGGGTTATCTCGGAATACTCAGATTAAGTAAATTCCCACTATAAAGGATAATTTGAATGGAAGGACCCATCATCCATCTTCCTCTACCATAAGCTCAGAAATGGGTATGTTTGCAGATGATTGCACAGTGTTCAGCACAACTTATGACTCATCAGATACTGTGTCCATTTGCAGCTAGACCAGGTCAACATCTCCTTTTCTTTTCCAAGGAGAATAACTCCAGCTTCTCTGATCCATCCAACTAAATAAAGTCACTTTGATCTGAAACCAATCGTAAGTGTTTTCTGCACACTCACGTTCCAAAAGCCTGACTGACCCTGTTACCCTTCCTACTTCTCAGTTCACAATTCATCCATGTTTTGTGCCACCAGCAATTTTTACAGCTGTCTGGGTTACTCATATAGATCATGATGTTAGAATGTATTAATAAGGAGGTAACAGTTCAGAAAACATCTAATCAAGCAGAATCAAAAGACATTTGTGAAAAGCAAATTGTAGTTGACAATTTTATTAGAGTTCTTTTGACAAAATGTCAAACAAGGTGGATGAAGGGGTAACTGTAAATGTAGCGTACTTGAATTTCCAAAGGATATTTGGAAAGTCTCACATATCAAAGCCTTCTTCACAAAATAAGGTTAACCAAGCTTTTATTGACAGCATCTTCCAAGCCCACCTAGAAGGACAAGGATAGCAGATTTATAGAAGCATAATGAACTGCAAGTTCCACTCTAAGCCACACATTGTCTCGACCTAGTGTTATAGAGAGATTTTAAAGAGGAGTCTTAGTCCTGTGTTTAGCAGCACAAATCAGTCTTTAACCAGAGCTCCTTACCACACAGCCTAGAAGAGGTCACTCGAGACAGACTCTAAGACACTCCCCCTCTCCCATCAAAGCAGAAGATATTTTTACATTCCACATTACAATGGTTACATTGACCTCAGCATTTGCTGCTTCTCCTCTGACTGTTATGTCCCTCCGTAGATATTTGCTACATGCATTATACAGAGTGGGTGGTACCTTGTGATGCTGTGATTGTTTATTTTCCTAAGATCATAATGATTACGTAATGTTTGCAATTGCCCCGTACAATGCTATGTGTTTTCCAGTGAGCTTTCATGAAGTTATTTGTTTATATCCATCATTTTATGTCATTTGGTCCTTGGTATTTATATTGTTTGTTGTTCAATTGCCCCTGCTGAAGGGACGGGGGCGTCTCTCCCTATTATCTACAGCCATTTGTATAATATGTAATGGCAATTATTTAAAAAGCAGATAATTATGGAGGGATCAGAGTTTCCCTTCTACACTTCACTAAATAACAAAGGATCTCTTTCACTAAGATTTCTGTGAGGCACTTCAATTCCTTATCAGGTAGCCATGAGTTATGATTCTGACTGTGGAAACTGCTGCCTTAACTAATAATTCTCTTCACCATAAATAACTCCAATTCCCCCTTTAGCCATTTAGCCTAAGCAACAAGTTGGCCTACATCTTGTGGCACTCACCCAGGCAAAAATGCCTGTTTTCCTGACCTTTCTGCCTACTTTTCCATTTTATTTCAATTGCTCATTGTCACATCCAATTAACCATTAATGGTATGTTTGAAAATATCAGTTTTGAAGCATGTACATGTTCAATAATTGCAAGCTGATAAAGTTTATCAGCTCATGCTTGACTGATACATTTTATGCTTTGACTTAAAAGATTCTTCCTTCATTTTTACCATCTTGTGGATGTATCTTCAGTGTTTTTCCCTCTTTATCTCCAATTGTAATTTTTACCTCCTCTATACCAAAGTCAGTTTCCCGATGGATTATGTGTCAGTGCCTTATCAATGCTTATGGGGCAAAATCCAGGAACTCCATTCCTAACAGCTCTGTGGGTGTGCATGCAGACTGGAGTCAAACAAAGTCGTGTTGTCAGATTAACTGTCTTCTCCGTCTTCCTCATTGCTAGACTCTACCCCATATTCATGATGCCTCCCACTGGAGTGAAGCTTCTTTACAGGAAAATGTTCAAACTACATCATCTCCAGTCTAGAACCAGGGCCAGCTCAGCCCTGTTAGCTGTAGAACATAGACAATGCTTGCACATGCACATGCTCAGAAGCCAAGTTTTAAATCATTATTGAAGTTTTCATGGGGACATACAAAAGAATAGGCCTTAAACTAAACATCCTGAAGACAAGTGTCCATTGCCAACCTGCTCCTGCAATGGCACACCTGACTATCAAGATCCACAGTCAACCACAGGACAGCATCGACAGCCTTCCCTCTAAGTTGCACAGTTGTGCATGTGTGCAACTGTTCTGATGTTCCGCATACGATGATGAGCGCTAGCACACCAATGGCAGCATTGACTTCTGATTCCTTGACGTCATTGCCATGCGATGGTCTTGGAGGCTCACTCAGCTGATAAGAAAATTAGAGGGAACGCTGGACATGAATTAAGTCTCATAAGCAGAAGCCTCCCTTTGGTGAGAGCAGAAATCGACAAGAAACTCAACTTGGCCTCCAGTGCAGCATTGATGCCAGATATTTCAAACTCTCACCTGGTTTACAGAGCAGCAATGTATCTGGCCTTCTGTGTGCAATGGGAGACATAGATAACATACTGCAGTCACTCAAATCCCAAGAGAAATGTCACCAGCGGTGCCACCACAAAATCCTGTACATCCAATGACAGGATAGACTGCCACTATCAGAGGTTTTTGAGGTCATCATCCCTCGTGTCAAAGCACAGTTTATGGTCCATGCCTGGCACAAGATTCCCAAAACAAACTCTGTACCTCAAATGTTATCACGGCAAGCAGTTACCAGGACAGCAGAAGAAATGCTTCAAGGTCATCCTCATGCTATCCCTTAAAATAAGTTGCAACATCTCCACTGACTAGTGGGAAGCTTTTGCCCAAAGCCACCCAAACTGGAGAACAACTATCCACAAAGATGCCGACTATCTTAAAAGTTTCTGATAGACATTGGCAGAGGCCGTATGCCTTCAGGGGAAGAAGTGGGGCAAACTGCACCCCCTTCCCTGCCTCATCGAACACGACCTACCCCATCTCTGACAGGGTGTGTGTTTCCAGCACTGGACTATTTAGTCACCTCTGGAGCTACAACCCCGGAGTGGGACAAAGTCACCCCTCCTTGGTCAGGATGGACTGAAGTAGGTGTACCCATCCCCATGGAAAGCAGCAGTTCAATATCATGACTCATCACCATCTCCTCAAGGGCAACTAGGGATGGTCAATAAATACTGTCCTAGCCAGTGACACTGACATCCTGTGTTCAGATTTTAAAAGGGAGCTTAAGACTTAGGAAATAGTACATATTATCTCTCTATGCTATTTATTAGCACACATAGAGAATTAAATAACAAACATGAAGCCAAAAATAGGCAATAAGTGGATCATTTTTGGTTTGGCAACAAGTGAAATGCTATGGATCAGTGCTGGGACCTCAACAATTTACAATCTGTGTCAAAGACTTGGATGAAGAGAAATATTGTCTGCAAGCTCAGTCTGTTGCTAATTTAAAAGTAGGAAGGTGAGTTATTTGCTAAGATGATATAAGCAGTCCACAAAAGATTTAGAAAGGTTAAGAAATTGAGAAAACAAAACTCAGACGGAGTATGATGTAGGAAAATGTACACTTGTCCGCTTTGGCAGGAAGAGTAGAAAAGCAGCAGCGTATCATTTAAGTGGAGATACGTTGTAGTGCTCTATGAAGCAGAGGAATCTGAGTTTCCTTGTTCACGAGTCACAACGTATTAGAATGCACAGCAGCTGGCTAGGATGACAAGTGGAATGTTGGTGTTTATTGCAGGAGAAATTGAGGACAAATGTAGGGCAGTGTTGCTACAGTTATACAGGGCCATAGTGAGACGGCATCTAGAACATTGTTTGGCTTCCTAACTTTGAAAGGGATGTCACTGCATTAGAAGATGGTCAGCGAATATTCACTTTCCTGGTTTCTACAATAATGGGATTATTTGTGAGGAAGGTTTGAACAGGTTTGATTTCGCAGGATATATGGCATATAAATGGATCATTTTGTTCTCTCTTACATACTTATTTAGTTTCCTCTTTAAATGCACATCAGCCACTCTCTGTAACTGTGAATTCCATAATCTTACCAATCTTTGGGTCTCTTCTAATTTTCCGGTTGGCTTTTTTTGGTGACTCTAATTCTGAAGATGGTGCCTCTTCCCCACAAAAGAAAATGTTCCCTCTATATTTATCCTATCAATGTCTTTAACAATTCTGAAGACCTCTATCAGGGCCACCCTTTAGCCTTCTTTTTAACAATGGCTTCACATCATTTTTCTTCTTCCACTTTAAATATCCGGGTCCTTGACTTTGATCTTTTTCTTCTATTATTGCACTGTTGTACTCACAAAGTCACCTTCTCTGGTCTCTTTCACTACTTAGGGAGGTTGGAACAGGACCTATAGCCATTAAAGTTCAGAAGGATGAGAGGAGATTTTATTGAAATATATAAAATCCTGAGGAGCTCTGACAGGGTAGTTGCTCAGAGGATGTTTCCCCTTCAGGGGTGAGGGGAATGTTGTCAAGAATTGCTGGGTACAGTTTGAAAATGAGGATATCCCATTTAAGACTGAGAGGGTTTTATTTACTCTCAGAGGGTAATTAGACTTTACAATTCTTTTCCTAGGAGAGCAGTGGATGATGAATCATGGCATATAGTCAAGGCTCTGTTAAACTTGTAATCAAAAAGATAATCATGGGTTATGTGGGCAGCTAGGAAGGTGCTGTTGAGGTATTTTGATCAGTCCATGACAAAGAGACCCATTGTATTAGGGAGAGGAAACAATGTGGAGAGGATTGACAGTGAGGAGGGGGTTTATTATGCAGAGTCACTAGTTAGAAGGAGAATGTATAGAGAGACATCGGCAGAGTAAGGCTGGGGTTCTGAAGGGTTTTAAAAATGGACTTGTAATGAATACTGGACTCTGACAACCACTGGACCCTTCTAGTAGTGATGCAGAGCCCTCTGTCTTTGATCAGGTAGTTACTTTAGAGCTTTCCTGTATTTGCACTGTCAGTTGATATTGGGTTTCGAGGAGAAAGTGAGGGCTGTAGATGCTGGAGATCAGAGCTGAAAATGTGTTGGTGGAAAAGCGCAGCAGGTCAGGTAGCATCCAAGAAACAGGAGAATCGACGTTTCGGGCATAAGCCCTTCTTCAGGATGCGACAATATAAGCCTGTCCTGCTACAGAATCACGTGTCTCCTGTGCACAGTACCACAGCTCTTTGTATTTTAATTAGAATTGTGTAGCAAAAAGGAAAGAGCAAGAGAATGTTAATGGCACAAACTTCTGAGTCCACCTTCAGGAGTAGCACGCTATGATTCTGTTCCTGGTCCTTGTAGGATCACCTCTCCGTTCAATGCTTCAACGTTTGTTGAATGAATACTGTCACCCCTCCTCCTTCCTTTCCTTCCCTAAGCTTTTCTAAATACACTTATACCCAGGATATTTAGTACCAAGACTTGCGTTTGTTGAGAAGTCTCCACTACCAAAAATGTCAAATTCCCAAGTGGCTATCTGCAACTGTAAATCATGAACATTATTTACCACCCTCTGTGCATTTATTTGCCCATCTCTGATTGGCCTTAAAAAGGTGGTGTCATGGCACCTTCAAGAAATGTATTGTAGATCTTATTGTACTTTTCCTACTCTGGCCCCACCTAATTCCTTATAATTTCTTAACCTAGTGATACCAGTCTCTCCCACTTCTTTGTGTACCTTACTTTTCCACTCTACTCAAACTCCTGTTCATATATTCACATAAATTAGTAATTTCAGAAAATAATGATACCTCACTTTGCACTTGTGAGCAACACTGAGAAAACTGCATTAATTGCCTCTTATTAGTTGTCCGAAGAAGGAAGTGGTGAACCATCTTGAACAGTTAGAATCTGTGTAGCATTTGATAGAAAATACTAGGAATTTGACCAAGTAAAGAAATGAAAATGGATGCCCCAAACAGGGATATCACACTCAAAGTCTGACACCATCCAGAATAAACAGTCCACTTGATTGGCATGCTGTACCCCACTTTAAACATTCACACCCTCCACCATTTACCAGCAGTGAGTGCCATCTGCAAGATGCAGGGCAGCAACTCGCCAAGGCTGTTGCAGTTCACTTTTCAAACCTGCAACTTCTGCTACCTAGAAGGGCAAGAGCAGTGGATGTTTGGGAATGCCGTCACCTGCAACTTCCCTGGAGGCCACATGGCTTGGATCTGTCTCACTGTTCCTTCAGTGTTGCTCAGTCAAACTCTGGGAGCTGCCTTCCTGACAGGACTGAATGTGTAGCTATACCCAGATGAACTGCAGTGGTTCAAGAAGGTGCCATGCCACCACCTTATTAAGGCCAATCAGAGATGGGCAAATAAATGCAGGCCCGGCCAGTGATGCCCATATCCTATGGAAGAATAAACAAAAGTAAAACACCAATCAATGGGACTGCTCATGTTGAGCTTATTTGATTTTGCTGTTCCATCCATCATGTAAAATGGCAAGTATTCCAATTGCACCATGATGTAAATATAGTGGGAAATGCAAAAACTTTGAAGTGTTTGGAGATGAGCCATTCCTGGTGCATACTGAGTCCTTTTCATTCTTTTAACCAGCCTCTGTCTGTTTATCATGTTGGGATTCAATGGCATTTGCGAAAAGAAATGACTCAGTGAAACATACTTCAAGGTATAAAATCTAGAACTGTTCAAGTTTACTATTTACATTTTGTGCTTAACACACATCTTGTTGCAGAAGCTTTCTATCTGAGATCTAAGAAGAAAGCTTGCAGAGAAGATTGAACTCTGTGATGTGTATTAAATGCATGATTTGGAGATGTCAGTGTTGTACTGGGGTGGACAAAGTTAAAAATCATACAACAGCAGGTTATAGTCCAACAGGTTTATTTGGAAGTACTAGCTTTCGGAGTACTGCAACTCCACAACCACCTTATGAAGGAGCAGCACTCTGAAAGCTAGTGCTTCCAAATAAACCAGTTGGACTGTAACCTGGTGTTGTGTGACTTTTAACTTTGCATTAAGTGCAGATAGAGTTGACTTCTATTTTCCGTATTTCTGAACTTCACTGAGTCACAATCCAAAGACACAACTATGTAAGAAAAAAACACATCTAGACTTTGATCTACTTCTTCAAATGTATTAACATTTAATAATGGTAATAGTCAAAATCTGAAAAAGGGAAATTATGAAAACTCGGTGAACAAATGGAAATATGAAAACACATTAAAAGATGTGACTGTACATAGGCAATTGATGGTATTTAAAGAACTATTATATGGCTTAACAGCAACTTATCTTCAAATTGCAAAAACTCAAAAATGATGTCAACAGTGGCTGACAAAGGATGTGAAAGATTTTTAAGATTTAAAGAAAATGGTTAATAGCCAGAAATAGCAATAAATCTAAGAATTGGAAAAGAGCAAAGGAACAAGAACAACAGCAAAGGAGCACCAAGAACCTGCAAGGGCAAAAAATAAAATACTTATGCAATCTAGCAAAAATGAATAAAAGGACTCTAAAAGCTTCTACAGGTATATATAAAGGAAATGTTTGGCTAAGATGAATGTGGGCCCATTTAAAACAGAGTCAGGAGAATTTAAAATTGGGAATCGATACCTGACAGAGAAGGTAAATTCAACTTGTTTTGTGGTTGTTTTCACTGAAGAATATACGAGAATTCTTCTAGAACTAGAGAACTCATGTGACAAGGAGAATGAAGAGTTGAAGGAAATTACTCTTAGTAAGAAGATTGTACTGGAGAAATGAATGACGTTGAAAGTTGATGAGTCCCCAGGACATGATAGTCTATATCTCAGCGTGTCGAACAAGTTGACTGTGAAGATAATCAATGCAATAGTGATTCTTCTCCAAATTTCCAGATTGTGGAATGATTCCTGCAGCTTTAAAGCTTGCACTATTTTAGAAAGGAACAAGAGAAACTAACAAGGAACTACAAACCCATCAGCCCTATATTAGTTGTCGAGAAAATGCAAGAATCTGTCATAAAGAATGTGATAAATGGATTTGTAGATAAAAGTGATCTAATTAGTATAGTAAGCATTGATTTGTGAAGGAAAAATTATGTTTGGAGTTTTTGAGGATGTTATTAACAAAATTGATAAAGGGAAGTCAATGGATGTGTATATTTGTATTTCTGGAAAGCTTTTTCTAAGGTACCCTATGGGAGGTCAGCTAGCAAAATTAAAACACATGGTGTAGAGTTAATGTATTGGCGTAGATTAATAATTGACTAACAGACAGAAAACAAAGAGTAGGAATAAATGGATCATTCTCACATTAGCAGAATGTGACTAGTAAGGTACTGCAAGGATCATTCCTTGGTCCCCAGCCTTTCATGATATATATCAATAATTTGGATGTGGGGACCAAATGTAATATTTCCAAATTTGTAAATGTTACTCAGTTATGCAAGTTGTGAGCAAGACTTAAAGCATTTTCAGAATGATTTAGAGAAGCTTTGGGCTTGGGCAAGAACATGGCAGATGGAACATAATTTGGAAAAATGTGAGGTTAGCGTTGGTAGGAAGAACAGATGTGAAAAGTATTTGTAAAATTGAAAAGTGGAAATATACAAAAGGACCTAAGTGTCCTTGTCAATAAATCACTGTAAGCTAGCATGCAGGTGCAGCAAGCTATTTGGAAGGCTAATGGAATTATTGCAGGGGAACAGGAGTTACAAAGTCTTTCTTTAGTTGTATAGGGGATTAGTTAGAAAGCGCATGAAACATGTTGTGCAGTTTTAGATTCCTAATCTCAGGAAAGACATCATTGCCTTAGAGGGGGTGCAGAAAATGTGTTGCTGGAAAAGCGCAGCAGGTCACTCAGTATCCAAGGAGCAGGAGAATCGACGTTTCGGGCATGAGCCCATTCCTGAAGAAGGGCTCATGCCCGAAACATCGATTCTCCTGCTCCTTGGATGCTGCCTGACCTGCTGCGCTTTTCCAGCAACACATTTTCCGCTCTGATCTCTAGCATCTGCAGTCCTCACTTTCTCCTCCTTAGAGTGGGTGCAGCAAAGGTTCACCAGAGTTGTTCCCAGATGGCCAGAGTATCCTATGGGGCAAACTGGGCCTGTAGTCTCTGGAACATTGAAGAATGAGAGGTGATCTCATTGTAACCTACAAAATTCAAAGTGTGTTGGACAGAGTTGATGTAGGTAAAGATGTTTCCCTTATGGGGAATCTAGAACCAGGAGCACAATTTAAAAATAACAGAGTTCCCAATTTGGACCGAGATGAGAAAAAGCTAGGTTTACTCAGATTTGGTGAATCTTTGGAATTCTGTATTCCAGAGGACTGTGGGAGCTCACTCTTTGAATATATTTAAAGCATTGAACACTAAATTTTTGACTTTCAGGGGCATAAAGAGTTGTGTTTGAAATGTTTGAACAGCCTATTAAATCTAGATGGCCTACTCTTCCTTTGTCCAACATATCTCAGTTAATTGCACTTGAACAAGACATGGTATTGCTATGTTTTATTAGAATTGAAGTTTAAAAGATAGGTTTTCAACTTTACAGTGTTTCTGGCACCTCTTAGTTAAGTCAAACCTCACTATGTTTCTACATCAAAACAGCAATGCACAATCTTTAACAAACCAAATCTCCACCCACTCTCCATTTTAAGACTCTGAACATTAAAACAATCCACTGGCATTTCAGAAAAAAAAAATCCAATGCAAATTGACAATTGCTGAAATTTTCAAATGAGAATAACTCCAAAAAGTGAGATAGCTGAAGACTGAGTTTTCATTTTGCTCTAACTGATAGAACCTTAGAGAAGACCAAATAAAAAGAGGTTTTTTTAACAATTTTATTTTCTACGCTAATCTGTTTTGAGAACTATGTTTGTGGAACTTGGTGCCCATCCTTTAAACTTCAGTAAGTTGCTTTCTATGGTTATTTGTTCTTCAGCAGTGGTTATTAAGAGGAATTCACATAAAAGAGTTCAAACTGTGTAACTGGACTGTAAAGTATCACTGTGGACTTCATAAATGTCTAAATCCAAGCATGTTCAAAACTGCAGTTGTGTTTTGCCATTTAAGTGTTTTCTTCCCTCCTAAAGTCTAACTGGAGTTTTACCACAGTGTATTTCCATTAGAATGTGAGAGGTCTGCTACTCGTGTATTGAAGTTAAGTAATTCTTTGGGAAATTAAAATAGAAAAATAAATTAACTCCATTGAGAATAATTTGTCTTAAATTTGGGTTTGAAACTTTTATGTATTTTGGCAATATATAAATTTAAATTCTCCTAATTGCTAATATGTGATTTTTAAAAAATTGTGCTACTGTGGATCAGATTTTATCCAACTAGTTATATGATTAAAATGTTCATTATTGCAATTGGTGCAAAAGTACATGAAAAGTCATTTTATAGATTTGGAAAATAATAACTAAACTGTAATATTGATCATTCCATCTCTCTGATTATTATTGATATTTTTGTAAAGGCCCATATAGTAATTTCAAAAAAATGAGAACATTACTGAGTGGTTAGCTTTGTTGTTGATTTTTAATTGTGGACACAATAACTACCCAAAAAGTGAGTAAAATATTAGTAAACTTTCCTCACATACACTTTCTTATGTGCTTTCAACTGTACTGACATATTCAAATAGTTTCTTATACCACACATATGGATTGAATATAGGTTTATTTGTGGCATATGGTACTTTTTGACTCCAAGTATCACATGGCACGCACACCTGCATATCATTCATTGCAGCCTTTTAAACTGTCCTTCCTCCCTGCAGAATTTCCACCAATTATACCTGTTGCCTCAAAAGGCATTTCTAGAATATTGATGTTAGAATTTTATATTTTTTTTAAATGTTACTATTTTACTGCAACTCAAAAGAATGCAAGATTCCAACTGCACACATTTGCTAACAATCATGACATGGCTACATCACAGTATCCTCTAAGATAAATAGCCATAATATTGCCTGAGTTTAAAAAAAAGCTTCAATAGACTTGTAAATGAAATCAATGCAAAGAGAATGAACAGTGCAAATCAGATCTCAAACTTTGGACTTACGCACCCAGTATTTTTTCTATTTTTAATTTTGGTAAAGCAACAAATGCTACTGTTTTGATATTGTTTTTTGGGAAAAGCAAAATACCGTGGATGCTGGAAATCTGAAATAAATACAGAGAATAACGGGAAAAAAACTCAACAGGTCAGGCAGGATTGGTGGAGAGAGAAACAGAGATGATGCCAGACCTGCAAGTTTTTCCAGCATTCTTTGTTTTTATTACTTTTGGTGCCTGTGTTTTTGTAAGTTAATAAATTATAGTTATCCTATAGTGTTTGAGGGTGACTTAGTCCAGCAAGGTGGCAGGAAATTTGTGACCCATGAAATTTGGGATATGAAATTTGCCTATTTAAACTGGAGGGAAAAAATCAGTTAATTAACACAAACAAAAATGGGTTTAGGTTTCAACTATGTTTTACTGAATAGAGTTGTCTAATTGGCAGTTACATAAATAGACATTGCTATATATTAACAAGCTTCAAAGTGTTTTTATTTAAATTAGAATTAGAATTCCTACAGTGTGGAAATAGGCCCTTCGGCCCAACAAGTCCACACCGACCCTCCTAAAAGTAACCCACCCAAACCCTACATTTACCCCTGAGTAATACACCTAACTTACACATCCCTGAACACTATAGGAAATTTAGCATGACCAGCTCACCTGACCTGGATTGTGGGAGGAAGCCAGAGCACCTGGAGGAAACCCACACAGACACGGGGAGAATGTGCAAACTCCACACCGACAGTTGCCTGAGGCTGAGAATCAAACCTAGGTCCCGGGCTGTGTGAGGCAGCCGTGCTAACCACTGAGCCACTGTGCCACTGAGAAATCTTTCAGTGTTTCTATATCCCTACTTAATCTAAGCTTTTTTCAGCCTTTAAGTACTATTGCACCATAATTCAGTGGCTTTGGCGATGTGCTGAAGCAAAATTTTAGATTGTATATGCATCCTGTTGCAGTTAAGAGTCAATCTACTTGCAGGTCTTTCTTATCATCCTATAGTAGCTAAATTTTCAGAATAAAGTCTATTATTAAAAATATTCAAATCTTTTGAAATGGCTCATCAGAACTGATGCAGAATGTTTATATAAGATTTTTTCTCTTTTTTCCTTAATTATAAATTTATTGTTATAATTCATACAATTAACAATTTATTTCTATAGAGTGAAAATGAGCAATTTTGTTTCAAACTAAATAGTCTGCATTTTTAATAATTCCAGCTAATGGACTTGTGGGTAGGATCTTAGGATTCACATCGTGTTTTAAAATAATAGAGTAATGTATATCCTCTCCCTCACCTTGCACCTCACAAAAAAAATGGCAAAATAAAACTGGAGTAAAAGGAATTTACTCTGGGTGTACATATTGCACATGTACAAACTGAGCTATGGCATACTGACATCAAATCAGAAAGAACTAGAGCCTGAATGTGAAGTATTCAAAATTAGATTCCCTCTCTTAAAGCTGCCCTCTCTGATTATGTAAATAGTTGCATGCAGTAAAGCCTGGTTGCAGTTCACTGACAGAAATATTGATCCTGAGTTACTGCTATACACCTCACCTCTTCATCCAACCACCTCCCCTCCTTTTAAAGGTAGCACAACATAAGGTAAAGTCTTGTTTAGGAACAACACTGATTCTCATTGAGATTTGTCACTGCTCATTTTTATAACAGGATACTTCCATTATACAGCACACAGTTCTGCTTGTAGTCAGCTATTTGTTTTCCTTATGTTTTGCTTTGTCTAAAAGTTACTAAATCATTTTCTTTAAGTTTTGTTCAGTATAGAATTACTTATCTAATGTATTCATGTTTTGGAGGTGCCAGTGTTGAGCTGGGATGGACAAAGTTAAAAATCACCCAATACCAGGTTATCGTCCTGGAACGTGTGGAAATTCTAAGGTGGTTGGTCATGTCCACAACCACCAGATGAAGAGGCAGTGCTCCGAAAGCTAGTGCTTCCAAATAAACCTGTTGGACGATAACCTGGTGTTGGGTGATTTTTAACTTTATATAATGTCGTGGATTTCTAATCATACAGAGAAAATCTTATAACAAGATAGTTGCATATAATGGGCATCTAGTTGATAATTTTTGCATACTATGTCAGCTACCAAAATTTGGTTTGTACTTCATTCTACAAGCAATGAAGTATTCTTGTTTAAATATTTGTGTTATATAAGCACTAGATTGACAAACAGCTGACCGCTGCTACAGCTGAGGAGTTGTTGTCATCATGTCATCATGAACTAACCTATCCAACTTTGAAGACGCAACATGGCAATGAACTGTATTGTTAACCTTAATTGTCTGCGGTTAAATAGTGCAGGCATGAAGTGGCAGAAGGTAGGGAAAAATCTGGAAAGAAATGTGATTTATCCTTAACTGTCTTTGGAAGTAGCCAACCAAGCCATCAGTTGAGGGGCAATTATAGATGGGCAGCAAATGCTGGCCTTACTAGTGATGCCTACACCCCATTAAACAATAAAAGAATAAAAAGATGTAAGAAAAAAGTCACCATAGTCTTACCAGAGAGTCTTGAGATCAGAGGTAAGGACACTATTATTATACCACAAGAGCCCTCAAGGATGTGTGTATATTTATTTGATTATTAATTTAGGAGAAATGGTGGAGTAGTTGTAATGTTATTAGACTAAAAATCCAGAAACTTTGGGGACATGACTTCAAACCCCACCAGTGTAGCTGGTGGACTTCAAACTCAGTTAGTAAAATCTGGAATTGATGGTTTGACCATGAGACAAACATTGACTGTTGTGAAAAGAGCCATTGATTCACTAATATCCTTGCAGTCTGCTGTCCTTACTCGGACTGATTGTACTGAGTCCCAGACCCATAGTGGTACGGTTGAGTCTTCACTGTCCTACAAAATGATCCAGCAAGTCACACAATTCAAGGACCATCACAGATGAGCAACAAATGTTGGCACTGTCAGTAACACCTACACCAAGAATAAAGGAAGATAAACTCACGATAGTTTATCTGACATTTATCAATTTCTGCACCTACTAAAACTAGTAGGAAGAAAAATATTTGATAAGCATAATTACAGTAAAATTATATCCTGCATTGTAAAAGTCAGCTAGTCCATATTTTATTTCCTATACATTTTTTCATATTGGCACAGCCACAAGTTGTAAGAGATGATGTATGCTTGAAATAGAAATTTGGATTCCACTTGTTAGACCCAGGAAAGCTCTTGGGATCCAACTCCAAATGCAATTATAGAACTATTTTCTTAGTGCCTCTGCAGTCCTAGAATGATGGAAATACAAAATAAAGGATCACCAGATGGTTCACTTTAGTTTTAATTTAATCTTAGTTAATAATTGGTTTGTATTATTATTAAATAACATCACACTTGCGTCTCGCGGACTTTGAATTTCCACAGGAATTTTCCCAATTTCCTGTTTTCATTCTTAGTTGAAGAGTGGTGTGGCTTTGGTGAAGCATCAGCAATTTCCATTCATATAGCACCTTTCAAAGAATAGCTTGTCCCAATTTCACAAGGATGTTATCAAACAGAATTTGCCGAAGCTGACTCTACTTTCATTGAGGAATGCTGTTCCTTTGGATGTTTTACTAATAACCTGAAGTCACAATAAGAGATTGTGAAAAGTAATGTTATGAAACCCATTTATGAGAGTAGCTGTAAAGATGTCCCATCTATTGACAATATATCACAGTGTTGTCACAGGGGTTCGGATATGAGCAGCAGTTTACATGAAAGCCACAAAGTGGAAGTGTATCAAGTACTTATACTGTAAGTAGCACAGTAGGTGTGTATCAATAATTATAAGCTGTTAGCTCCTGCTTTTAGTCTTGTCTCAACAGGAGAATTATCAAACTCTCCATCACTTGTGCTATATATAAGCTGGGATAGCACTATTGTCTAAAGGTCTAATATTGTCTGGCTTTCTGTCACTGAATACCAAGCAAATGAAAAAAATGTGCTGAATTTCAACTTCTCTGAATATCTAACAAATTGAATTGACAGTATAATTAGGCCTAGCATATAAGAAGTAATAGCTAAGTCACATATGAGTGAATGGTAGTCATGAGTAATCCTGTACCATGTAGGCCCTGCTGCTGTACATTATCTCCAGGAGGTACATCAGAAATAGCAGCAACTGCAATCTTTCGGGAGGATGCAATAGAAGTTGATACTTTCAGCAATTCTTTGCAGAGGTTGATTTTAAAAAAGCATATATATTTCAAAATTTTAATTTTAAGGAAAAAAGTATTTAATAAAAGTTAAATGCAATTATCTAATTTTTGAACCTTCACAGAGAAGGCGAGCTTTTATTATGCTATAACGTGATCAATTTAAAGTTATTGAGGCAAGTTATCTTTGGTGAGTGGCTATATAAGTGGATGGTTTCCATTATTCTGGTAGTTAGTGCAAATATTAACACTTACTTTGTTTTCACTTACACAAATACAATCTAAGCCACTCTCACTCAATTGTAAACAGGATGTTGGTGGTAATTGAGTATATCAATTGTAAGAGTGAGTAAGCAATTCGATATTGTTATAACGCCTACACGGCTAATTGAGGAATCACTAATTAATCTCCTTGTGGAGCTTGTTGAGTATGAGTTTCCTTGGTAACAAGCAATGGCCTATCCAGCTGGAACTCATCACTTGAGTCCATTCTAAAGCAGACTCGTGGTTTGCATTGCCCTTAAAGGGCTTTGCACATAAAGTATTCAATTGGACATTTGATTTGTTGGTGGTGAACAGAGGACCAAAAACAAATCCACTATTACATGGTGATGGAGAGAAAAAAACATTTGGTTGTGTGTGATAACACTGGATATCGAAAGAGAAAAAAAATGTTAAAAAATAAAGCCGACCAAGGGTTGGGTCTGCATAGCTGTGTGTCCCAGGCTGGCACTAGCTATGTATGTCATGTGTAGTGGCTTGATTTTGCTGTTCAACAATAAATGATGTTCCTTTCCTGTTGGGTATCCTGAGTTATGACAGATAATTAGGGTGGACTGTAAACCGTGACATGTTGTTTTCAACAATGGAACAGGGGGTGAGCACATCTTCTGCTCTCTTGCTTTTTGCTAGTTATAGTTAAAGTTTAAAGTGCTGGTGGTGTAAGTGGAAAACATCTATAATCATGTGGCAAGGTGACCTTTTCATGTTAGTGATTCATGCTATACTCATTACATTGTTGCACATGGCTGAATGTGGATGCTCAGTGGCCCTCCCTTCTGTATTTTGTAAAGGACTCAGGGGATAATGGAAATGTTAGGAAGGCTTTGGTGTAGTGGTAATGTCCCTATCTCTGGGCCAGAAGTTCCAGGTTCACGTCCCACCTCAGGGCCTGATGGCCATGGAAGATGTAATGTAACGTAACCAAACAGATGGATTATGAATCTGCAAATCTGGAAATGTATTGCAACAACAGGAGAGTTTCCTGGCCAGGCAGCTAGAATGCAGTGCAACAACCTCCACATGTTAAAATGTTCAATACACAATTCATTGCAACAAGCACCATCCTTGTTCCAAGGAACAGCTACACAATAGAAATCATGTGGGTGAGCTCAAAGTCCTGTAATGATGCCGTGAGTCAGCACAGGGTTCTTTGATGCCACACTTGGTTAAATGCAGCCTTGATGTCAAGGACTATCACTGTCACCATGCCTCTGGAGTTCAGCTCTTCTGTCCATGTTTGAACCAAGGCTGTAATGAAGTCAGGAGCTGATTGTTTCTGGTGGAACCCAAACTGACAATCAAGCAAATACAGCTTGTCAGTACTGTTGATGACTCCTCTCATCCTTTATTGATGATTGTGAATAGAGTGATGAGGCGGTAACTGGTCAGACTATATTTCATCAAGTTGTGCACAACAGTACAGGAGAGACCTTCGGCCCATCTAGCCTGTCTCTCCAAGGTTATGCTAATTCTACATTCATCCCACTTTCCAGTACTGGGCCTATAGCCTTGAATGTGAAGTACGTTTTAAAGATTGCAAGGCTATTCACCTCAACTACCCTCCCAGATAGTGCACCACTGTCTGGGTGAGAAAACCTTTCCTCAACTCCTTTCCAAACCTCCTGCTTCCCACCTTTAAAATTATGCCTCCTTATTATGGACTTTTTCAGTCAGGGGAACTTACTTTCTATCCACCTGCCCATATAATTTTGTGTACACCTATCAGGCAGGAGGTTTTCTTTGACCTGTTTTAACTGTGCAATGAGATTTCAGGGTGTCTGGAGTCAATGTTGTAGGCTCTAAGGTCAACTCCATCTCGACTGTATCCCACTATGCCGCTATGTTTGCTGGGTCTGTCCTGACAGTGGGAAAGGAGAAACCCAGGGATAGTGAAGGTCTTTGGAACATTATCTGTAAGGTGCAAATCCATATATATGACTATATCAGGCTCAACTAGTCTGTGAGACAGCTCTCCCAATTTTGGCACTAGCCCCCAAGCGTTAGTGAGAAGGACTTCACAGATCTTATTTGACAAGGCTTAGTTTGCCATTATTGTCTCCCACACGTAGGTCATTTCCAGACGGTTCATCAGGTTTCATTTGTCTTGCTCAGTAATATTGAGAAAGGTGATACTTGTATATCTTCCCAATTTTACTCTTTAGGGAATAGTGGGGAAATGTTAAAAGAATCATAAGGATAATTTTATCAACTTGTTAAACCATAGCTTGAGTACTCCTTCTGTGGTCAACATGTCCTGGAGTGGGACAAGAACCAAGAGGTTCTGAAAAAGGGATTGCTACCTACTGAGTCACAAGTCTTCAGTGAAGCTGGGCTTGGGCACGAATGTTGGGAAAGTAGAACTTCAAAGAGCAAGGCATGGAACTCTTGGAGCTGAAGGTAACAAAAGAATGTTTAAGTCTCATTCATGATGGTAAGTGTAAAGGTCTGCTGTTTTGTACAAGTGGAAGAAAGGGGTGTTGGTGACGCATATGATATGGATTTTAAGGCTCAGTTCATGTTGAGACAATATGCCAGAGTTTGGGGTACTCTGCTTTGGTCAGAAGAATATTGGGGGGTGGGGGGGGGGGAGGGGGGGGAGTGGTGGAATAGGCTGGAATTCTGCAAAAGGATCAGTAATGCTGCCACTGGGACTGAAAGTATGACCTGTGCCTGTGAGGGTGGGGAGCTCAATGAGCAGCATTTTACAGGCAAGAAACAATGAAGAAAGAGGTGATCCGGAATGATAGAGATGGCTGCTACAAAGGCTGCAGGAATAAGAAGAGACACGTTGGAAGTAAAGGTAAGGTCTTCTTATTTGCTTTCTGGCCCTGGCAATCAGTGAAGTGGGGCTGGGGAGTGTAAACTCTCCACCAGGGGGACCCTCTTGCACCATGAAGTGGTGCAAAATATCTGAAAGACCTGCAGCATTTACCTGTTGGTCTTCTCACAAAGCAGCAGCTATTCCTGATGCCAGTAGGTAGTGGGGAGTGAGAATGGGGGAGAAGAGTGTGATGGGTGGGGGGAGGGGGAGGACAGTGTGTTCCTGTGCCACTGTGGTACTTAAGTCCCCAACATTAGAAGTCTTCTGTACCAATGGGAAGCCATTGGGCTATTCTCACAGTCTGAGCAAAGTTTGAGATCTCGCACTTCCCATTCTATCTCCGGAGGTCTGGTAAAGCCCATTTAATGTCTCCTGTAGGAAAGCCAATTCAATTAGATGGTCAACCTCATTTGAAATTTAAAGGCAATTTGCCCATGCAGTTTCAGTCTACTGTTGGATTTGAAAAGCGGGCAGGAAACCTCTGACATGAGCTTACTGCTTCCTCTCAAGAGAAGGTCAAGCAATAGTTGAGTTTGGAGAGAGGCAGATGCTGGACTCCAATCGCATGCAGTAAATTTTTTATGGACCAGGATGACCAACCAAGCATTTACTGATTCCCAATAGTCACCATAATGAGCCATGTGACCTATGTAGGAGGAAACTGTGATGTAGTGGCTATGTCACTGAACTGGTATGTTGGAGAGCCAAATTAGTTATATTAATAAAGTCTGGAGTTGAAGGCCCATCTATGTGGTTGTGACTGTGCAACTCTCATCATTAAAAACTCTGTGATTCATTAATGAGGTTTTAAGAAGGAAATCTGTAATCCTTCCTGGGCCTGGTCTGTATGTGACTCTGGACTCATAGCAAAGTTTTAACTGCCCTTTCAAACAGCCCAGCAAACCACTCAATTCAAAGAAAATTAGGGATGTGAACATCACTTGCAAGCCCAAAATCTATTGCAAAAATCCTATGAAAGACTAAGGAAACCACGTTGTGGGTTCATCTAAATAACACAAATAAATAGAGGAAGGCTCCAGAAATTCCTGAACAGGTCACTGTTTGTACAATTTCACTGGATGGAGTTTACACATTATAGACAAGGACTCCAGTCTGGCATTGGAACTTTATCTTTGTAATTATGTATTAATGAAGCTACTACCTGTTTGCAGAAGACGCCTTGGCACCAACCTAGGATATAATGAGCATCAATGGAACAATATATCTTATTATATGACTTTTCTATATAAAGGCAACTTAGCCGATCAAAAAATGAAACTCATCAAAGCAGTTTCCTCTCTGTCTCCTTGAATAATACAACTTGTCAGTGTTCTGTAAGGAAACTAGAAGTGTCTGCATATGCAATGTCTTCTAAGTTTATGCCTGTGATCACAGACTTGTGGATTTTTGACTTATTAAATACATTGATGTTTAATTTAGCTGTCCTGTTAGGAATCTTGGCTATTGTCTGCCCAAAGCAATTTTTCATTTAGAGTAAATAATATCAGACTTTTCAAAATGATATATATTTAGAGAGAGAGAGAGAGGGAGAGAAGGGTACATTGAACCATGCATTATAAATCAGGCACATAGTAGTTGTCCTGATTTTGTGCTCAGCGGCAAAGTGATGGTGTTTTCCCCTGACCTTGAAGAAGATAGACCACAAAGATTTAGTGACCACTGTGATATGAGTTTTTCCTTTCTCAACATTATCTCAAATCTAATGCCAAAGGAATCTCTCTACTAGTGACACGATAAAACAGGGTAAGAAGCCAATTACAGTAAAGAATTCCCACAGACAAAAAAAACAGGAAGTCTGATGTATTCAGCTCTTGTAAATTTTACACATTGAAATAAAGATCTGGGGACATTGATAGAAAGCAGAACTATAATAAGCAAGCTTTAACTAATTAATTTTTATCATAATGCAAAATTTTGACGTAACAGAAATACAGAATTAATTATCTAGGGTAAGAGAAGCTGATTGTAATTATTTAGTATGCTATTAAAAATGCAGTTGCACCTCATTAATAAGATTTAACATTATCATGAATTTATTACAGCATATAAGGGAATGCCCTAGTCAGTTGAACTGTCTCTAGAAGTTGCTATCTGTGGGGTTTCAACTTGAAACTTGTGAAGGAATGGGGAATCACTGACAGAAACTTTTCTACATTATTGGGGTGATATATAGGAAGCACAGGAACCAACATTCCAATGTACAATTGTTGCATGACTGTCAATGAAAGTCTGCTATGTTAGTACCAGCTCACAGTGTGTCATACTCACCACCAGAGGCTGGCTACTTGGTGGCGAAGGTCGCCTACTCCCCATACCTGGCTTGTGACTTCCTTCCACCACCCCACTATTTGTGGCCAAAGTGCCTACAATGAAGGATTAATGGGCTGTTACAAAGAGAAATTGGAATGAGGTAACTGTAATAGCATGAGAGTAGGAGAGCACCTCAGACACTGAATGTCCCACCCTTGAGCACCTCCAGCCAGTCTAATTAACTGGCAGCTATTTAGTTCCAGCAAAGTCAGAAGCTAGTGATGACTGTTGTTAGGAATAGACTACTTGGTGAGGAGTAAATAGTGAGGAGGATAGCCTGAGACTGGGATATAAATGGAATTTTCAGAGGTGCTGTTCAGGGGCAAATGGAATACTATCCAGACATATGTGAAGTGATGTACTTGGGGCGGTAAAACAAGGCAAGGGAATACATGATGATTAGAAGGACTCTGCGAAGCACTGAGGCTCAGAAGGACCTTGGTCTGCATGTTCATTGGTTCCTTAAGGTAGTGGGTCAGGTGAATAACGTGGTTAAGAAGGCATATCGTATACTTGCCTTTATTAGCTGAGGCATGAAGTTTAATAGCAGGGAAGTGATGCAACTTTATAAAACATTGTTTGGGCCAGAGCTCAAATATTGTGTGGATTATGGGAGGGATGGATTGCATTGGAGAGGGTGCAAAGGAGATTTCCCAAAATGTTGCCTGGGCTGGAGAATTTTAGCTATGAGAAGAGATTGGACAGACTGGGAATGTTTTCCTTAGAACAGAGGACACTGAGGGGACACATGCTTGAGATGTATAAAATTATGGCTATTCCTGAAGAAGGGCTAATGCCCGAAACGTCGATTCTCCTGTTCCCTAGATGCTGCCTGACCTGCTGCGCTTCTCCAGCAACACATTTCCATTTCTGATCTCCAGCATCTGCAGACCTCATTTTCTCTTCATGTATAAAATTATGACAGGCATAAATACAACAGATGGGAAGAAATATTTCTTCTTGGTGAAGGAATCAATAACCAGGAGACATAGATTTAAGATAATAGGTAGAAGGTTTAGAGGAGATGTGAGGAAATTTATCTTCACCCTGAGGATGGTGGAAATCCAGATCTCACAGTACCTGTAGGGATGGTACAGGCAGAAACCCTGCTAACATTTGTGAAGTTTTTAGATCTACATCTGTGATGCCTGGGCATAACAGGCTATCAGGCGCAAGTGAGGACTGCAGATGCTGGCGTTAGAGTCAAGAGTATGGTGCTGGAAAAGCACAGCAGGTCAGGCAGCATCCAAGGAGCAGGAGAATCGACGCTTCGGGCAACAGAAACTTTCCGATGAAGAGCTTTTGCCCAAAATATCAATTCTCCTGCTCCTCTGATGCTGCCTAGCCTGCTGTGCTTTTCCAGCACCACACTTTCGACTCTAATCTCCAGCATTTGCAATCCTCACTTTCTCCTAGTTGATTTTAACCGCCTCTTCCAAGGATGCCTACCTTGAAGAAGTTCTCCTCCTAATCAAAGGCAATCAGCCAAGTGCTAGAAAATGAGATTAGAATAGGTTTGTGGCTGTTTTTGACTGGCACAGACTTGATGGGCCAAAGTGCCTTTTCATATTTTGAAGTCCTTGATGATTCCCATGGCACATTTGACAAAGAGAGGTTTCAAAGAATCTAATGAAGACATTGAGAATCGGGAAAACCTCCTACTTGTGGAGTTATGGGGAAAGGGAAACGGTTGTGATGTTGGTAACTGGTTAACTCAGTTCCAGCATTTTGCTGCAAGAGTTCCCCAAGGCAGTGTCCTTGTCATTGTTACCTTCTCTCAATGCTAAGATCAGAAGTGAAGAAGTTCACTGATGATTGAACCATGGTAAATACAATTCACATCTTCATAGATTCTGGAGTAGTCCATGCCTATATGCATCAAGTTAAAAATCACATAACACCAGGTTATAGTCCATGGGACAGCCACGTGATGAAGGAGCGGTGCTCCGAAAACTAGTGTGTTTCCAATTAAATCTATTGGACTATAACCTGGTGTTGTGTGATTTTTAACTTTGTACACTCCAGTCCAACACCAGTATCTCCAAATCATATATGCATCAAGGGACAGACAACAGTCTGGCTAAAGTTAATCAATGGTTCCTAACATTCACCTTAGATAAATGCTGTGCAATGATCATCTCCAGCCATAGAGAACTTAATCATCTCCTCTTGACCCTTAATGGCATTATCATCACTGAACTTTACATCATCAACATCCCGGGTATTACTATTGACCAGAAGTGCAACAGGATCAGCCACATAAATATAACGGCTACAGGAGCAACTCACAGACTGAGTTCTGTGACAAATAACTCATTCCTCACAACCGTGGTGGCCAGCTATAAGGCACAGTCAGAGTGTTATGGAGTTATTGTCTACTCACCTGAATGAGTGCAGGTCCAAGAAATATCAAGGAGCTCATCAATATCCAGGACATGGATCTCTACTTCATCAGCATATTGTCCACTCTCTCCACCAGTGGCACAGAATGGCAGCAATGTACCATCAGCAACTCATTGAGCATACGTCAATGACAATTCCAAGTCCATGAAGTTCACAACTTGGAAGGACAAAGACTGCAGATACACGGAAACACATTGGTTCAAACTTGGCCAAAATATTGAATTGCACAAGCGAAATGAGAGTGATTGCCTTTGACATAAAGGCTGCATTTGACTGAGTGTGGCATTGAAGAGCCCTAGCAAAGCTGGAGTCAATAGGAATCAGGGAAATCCTCGATACTGTCAAAGTTCATGCCTGTACAAGGAAAGTAGGTTGTGGCTGTTGAAGGTCAGTCATCTCTGTCCAGGAAATCACTGCGGGAGATCCTCAGGGTAGTGTCCCTGCCAAATTATCTGCAGCTGCTTCAAAAATGACCTTCCCTCCATCATAAAGCTATAAATAGGGATGTTTGCTGATGATTGCACAATGTTCAGCAGTGTTCATGACTCCTCAGATACTGAAGCAGTCCATGTTCAAACTTGAACAATACCTAAGTTTGGACTGACAAGTAACAAGTAAAATTCACGTCACACAAATGCCAAACCATAACCATCCATAACAAGAGAGAATCTAACCATCATCCCTTGATGTTCAATGGTGTTATTACCACTGAACCCATTATCAACATCCTTTGGGGGGGTTACCATTGATCAGCAACTGAACTAGATTAGCCATATAAATGCAGTGGCTACAAGAGCAGGTCAGAGGCTAGGAATCCTGCAGTATATAACTCACCTCCTGACTCTCCAAACCCTGTCCACCATTTACAAGACACAAGTGAGGAATGTGATGGAATACTCCTCACTTGACTGGATGAGCACAGTTTCAACAACACTCAAGCAACTTGACACCATCCAGGACAGAGCAGCCCACTGATTGGCACCACATCCACAAACATCCACTATCTCCATCACTGATGTGAAGTAGCAACAATGTTTACCATCAACAAGATGCATTTACAGGAATTCACCAAAGCTCCTTAACCAGCACCTTCAAAACCCATGATCACTTCTACCTTGAAGCACAAAGGCAGCAGATACATGGGAACATCACAACCTGCAAGTTCCCCTTCAAGCCACTCATCATCCTGCCTTGGAATCATTGTATAGCTGTTCTTTCAATGTGATTGGGTGGGAGTCTTGAAACTTCCTCCCTATTTAGGGCATTCCTGGTGAAGAGCTTTTGCCCGAAAAGTCGATTTTCCTGCTCCTCGGATGCTGCCTGACCTGCTGTGCTTTCTGATCTAAACTCTGGTTTCCAGCATTTGCAGTCCTCACTTTTGCCCGGTACCCACACTACACAGACTGCAGCAAATCAAGATGACAGCACATCACCATCTTCTCTTAGGCAACCACAGATAGAATTTTAAAATCCTTGTCACCTTGATGTCTAGATTATGAAAGAAAATGCACAGCATTGCAACTGTTTCATTAGAGATGTTTGAAGGGTGGTCGAAAAGCTTTTGATGTGCTGAGTGTTGATTAGAATGACTACATAGATGGCGTTTAATTTTACATAAAGTTTTGTAGAAAAGGGAACAAGATTAACCGGCCTCAATTAAAAATACAGATTAGAAGAAAGCCATTATTCTTCAAAATGGTCTGAGGAATAAGCAGTCAGGGAAATTAGTTTTGTTGAACTTGAAAACAAACAGCCATGCAAGAATATTCAAACTATTTGTGATAATGTAAGTTTAGATACAGATGATCATGTATGGTATGGAGCACCACAGAGGTGATAATCTGACTTGCAGGCATTTCAAACCATTTAGACAGTGTCCTGGTGGTTCTTGGCCACAGTTCCTGTAAGAGCATGAAGGCTACAATTCTCACATATTGATATCTAAATTTACCATATACTTGTGTTAAAACACCCAGGGAGAGGTATGTGGCCATTATTTGCATCTCCTGCCTAAATCAGACTACATCCAGCAATGTGCAGGTTTTTTTTATAAAAAGCGTGTAGCTTTACATTCTTCCAGCCATCACCAATAAAGAAAACACAATAACTCCCAGATTAAATTATTTGTTTCCATAAGGTAACTGCAAATGTCAAGAATTTATTTTCTGCATACATTTAGACTACCTGAAAGAGATTTGTTTTTGTTACTTAGCTGCTTCCTTATTTGGCTTTGGGGACGTTCCTTCAGTGAAGGATCTTGGAATCACCATTATATTAAAAAATGCCAATAAAGTGTCAAGACTGGCAAGATCTGTTGCAAAAAGAATTGAGTCAGAAAATTATTCTGAAAAGTTAAACTGATGTTGTTGAGCAAAAGATGAAAGGAAGTCATTGTTATACACCCACTTGCTCAGAACTTCAAAGTCAATCGTAGGTGAAGCACCTACCTTGGAGTTCAAGCCATCTGGTATTTTTAATTTCAAGTTACCCAGGCTTTGCAGTTTCTCAGTACAGCTTTCATATGGTGCCTTTCATACACTGCACTATCCGTATGGATTACTGGGACTTCAAGGGTCAATCTTAAGGGATCCGGGAGATTTCTGGCTGCTTCGAGCTACACAGCTCATGGACCAAGAAGTAGTGGTTTCAGAACAGGTTTTTGTAAAAGCAGTTGAAGTCTATTTGAGCAGTGATAATTTATGTACATACAAGAGGTTAAATTTAATTAAAATGTAACCTACTTCACTAATCTAGAAATGATTTCCTCCAACCACTACTCATTTTCATTTCTGCAAGTCTGCAGATCCAGGCTTAGATGTTCATGATGTCTCAGCTCCCCGCTCTTGGGTTTTCTTGAATAAGTTGAGCATTTGCGCACAAAATAATTTCCCACAATCTACCTGACTAAAGCAGTGTGCAGCTAATCACCTCAAAATTGATTGATTTACGTGACAGTAATGTGTAAACAGAATAAATGTTTTTACCAACAGTGATGAAATTATTTAGTTCCCTACTTCTGAACTCTCTCACACAGTTCATTTTAAATCTTTTCAGAAATGCTCTCACTCACCCACTCTTCTTCTCCTAATCCCAACCATAATTTTACAAATTTGGAATAAACATATAGAATTTCTCGAAACATACAGCAGTTCGGTCATCAACTCTGAAGATAAGGTCAGGTTATCACATGTTGGTGATATATGCTATTGTGGAGGTTATTGGCATTCTTATGTTATTGCTGCTCTTTTATTTAAGCCCTTTAAGGCAGGATTTTCCATTTCCAGACATGGGAGTGGCAGAGTTTGGAATCTTTTGTATTCTTTAATTATTAAGTAGTGGGTTGCCATCTTTGCCGTGGGGTTCAAATAGATTGGAGCCAAAGAGGTGTGCTACAACGTGGAGGTGCAAGCAACATCTGCATTGGCATTCAGCCAGATTGCTTAACTGGTGCTTACATTTCCTCCTCGACCTGTGTGATCTGTTATTCCGGGTGGAATTTTCCAAAGCTTTGAGTGATGTGGGCAGTGGTGAGAAATGAGCGAGAACACGGCCAAAATAAAAAAAATCTGCTTCTCAATGTGGAGAAGGAACAGTCAGATCTTCCCATGTCAGTGGCTATGTGAGAATCTCGCAAGTAAGTGGTGACTGTCTTATTTCCATGTATTTGTATGTCATTAGCTAATCTCTCCTCATTTATGTAGAGTTTGCAATTCTCCTGCACGCTGGTGAGAAGTTGGATGGTGCCAGTACCCAACTTGAAAGACAAAATGGTTACCTAGTGAATGCACCTCACCATTTATTTCTTTGGGCTTCCATCTTCAGGTCCATTCACCAAGTTAAGGTTCAGATGCTTGCATTACCCTGATAGGACCTTGCAGTACACTCTAGACAGAATGTGTCGCATAATCCTGGAATACTGTGCTCTGCACAATTGGAGCAAGCAAAAGAGAATGTTACGGATGCTGAGGAACTGGGAGAGGAGCACTTGCCTCCTGAGGGGAAAGATGAGGAGATTGACTGAGAAGAATGTCATTTTCAGTTTGGTACAGTAGTATATCAGCAGACACAACACACCAGACAGAACTTATTTGATTAAAGACAGAACTTGTTTGGAAATCTGAAATAAAAAGTAGGAAGTGCTGGAGAAACTCTGAAGGTCTGACAGCATCTGGTGAGAGAGCAACAGAATTAAGTTTTCAAGTCTAATATGATTCACAGTTCAGAACTAGAACTAGCTGGGAAATGGGGAATTTTTTACGCTGTTCGTGGGGTTGGGGTTTTAGGAGTAGGGAAGAGACTGCAAGCGTTCCAGAACCACAGACAAAGGGAGTGATGATGATGGTAAAGGAGTGATACAGGTACAAAATGGATGTAAATGCTAGTGTGAAAATAAGAAATGGGTCAACTCTGATGTGAGCAATGTCAACTGGACATAAACAAGACTTACCACTAATACCTGATTGCCTGCTTTTTCTTTCAATTAATTTAATTGATTAACCGTGGTTAGTTTATCCACTATAGAGTCCTTCTTCCTCATCTTCATTATGAATTCTGAACTATTTTCTTTAATGCTCACCATTGGTTCATCAGCTATCTTTTCTGTTAAATTCCTTTCCCAGTCAATTCCAGCCAAATCTGCCCTCATCTCTTTGTAATTACTCTTATTTAATTTGACCACAGTTGCATCTGACCCAGGTTTCTTCCTCTCAAACTGAAAGCTAAATTCTGCCATTTTGTGATCCCTATTACTTTGTATTCTGACATCATTTATTAAACCTGCCCGAGTACATGTCACCTGATTCACAATATCCGGATCCCTAATAGAATCCCCAATATTGTTCTAGGAAACTGTCCCAAATTCAGTCACTTCTACCAAGCTGATTTTCCCAATCTACATGAAGATTAAAGTCACCCATTATTAATATAATGTCTTTTGTACATGTCATCATTATTTTCTGATTTATTCTGTACTGCAGCATAACTCTCATTAAAGGAACAATAGAATACTACCATCACCGTCTTCCCGCACTTGTTGTTTCTGACTTCCACCATACCCAGAGGATTCTACATCCACTGATCCAGGATTTTTTTTTGTAATTGTTCTTCATCCAAGCCTTGTTAATGAACCTAGCCCACCAACCTTTTACTCCTGCCAGTCCTGTCCAAATGTCACATACCCCTGAATATTTATTTTGCAGCGTTAACCTCCTTGTATCTATGTCTCAGTAATGGCTTTAAGATCACATGCATTAACTTCTATTTGTGTCATTAATTCATTCATTTTGTTATAGATACCATGTGCATTTAAGTAAAGAGCCATTAGCTTTCTCTTAATACATTTTTTTTCCTGCTTTGACTTTATTGACTTTTTTTTGTTTGTATACTCTATCTCTTTCTGTCCCACTCTGGGTATCTTTACCTCACTAGCTGCTCTGTAATGCTGATGTATTGTTTTGCTTTGTAAGCTGACATATTCCTTTTCTAGAACCCCTTCCTTTATCTATTTAATTTAAAGCCCTCCCTACAGCCCTAGCTATTCAATTCATCAGACACTGATCCTAGCACAGTTCAAGTGAAGCCCATCCCACTGGAACATTCCTATCCCAGTACTGTTGTCAGTGTAACTGTAAATAAACATTAGATTCCCATGTTACTGTGCAATTCATTGAATTATCAGATTACACCATTTTCTGTCTGTTCACTTTTCTATTTCCTCCATTTTAATTTTTTATCTTCTCCCTCTTTTCATGACTTCATGACTCTCTCCACGTTCTCCTTGTGTCTGCGTGGGTTTCCTTCTGGTGCTTCGGTTACCTCCTACAGCCCAAAGATGTGTGGGTTAGGTGGATTGGCCATGCTAAATTGCCGATAGTCTCCAGGGATGTGCAGACGAGGTGGAATAGCCATGGAAAATGCAGGATTATAGGGATAAGGTAGGAGGGGGTGGGTCTGGTTGGAATGCCCTTCAGAGGGTTGGTGTGGACTCGATGGATCGAATGGCCACACTGTAGCGGATTCAACGATTCTCTCTTCCTTCTCTACTACACTCCCATTTATTAACTTTTCATATTTCTGTTCAGATCTCATTCTATGTGCTTCAGTCATTGAAAGCAGCCTGTTTTATCTATACTGATCAGCGCTTCATGAATTTGAACAGCCCACAATGTTCTCAACATAACGCCAATTTTCTTTTACTTACTTTGTAATTTCGCACAACATGCAGCCTCCAAATGAATCTTCATTGTGTCCTCTCTGTTAATATAATCTATGTACTGAGGTGGGATGCGTGGGTGGCTGTGTACATGAGGACACAAATTTCTTTCCTGCTTTGTCAGAGGGAGAACAGAAGGCTGATGCCTGCCTCTGTTCCCAGCTACACTGCTGCTTTCTTCCTGCACTAAGCCCTGCCTCGAGAAGGAGACGTCAGTAATGCCAGGAGCAGAAGGCAGGTGTCGATCGAAGCACCCCTGCTGAGAGAACTGGCAACACTATCTATCTGTTTCACTCTTCACTGACAGCTCAGCTGTTCCTACAGGTGGCTTGTTTTTGGAGGGCTTTTTTTCCCTCTGTGGAGCAGCGAGTCAATTCGAGAAATTTTCCAGATTTGTTCCAGGGAAACCCACTCCATTTTGTGCAACAGAACTTAATGGTAAGTGGAGGAAAGATGAACAGGAAAAAGGTGGGAGTCAGTACAACAAAGTGTTTAAAGGGTTTTATAACTTTGAGAAGATTTTGGAAAAAGAACTATAGAGTGGTAAAATAAGGGGAAAAGAAGTAGAAAGCATAGAACAATTATACATCAGTCATCAGTGATAATTAGAATAACAGAAGGCTACAAACAGTGCCACAACAGGAGGGAATCAAATGGAAGGTAGAAATAGACAGGTAAATAAAGCAAAGAATTAATGTTTATTTTTTCCAAAAGAGTCATTCAAATTACAAACTAAGAAGTGTCAAGGAGGAGAAAGGCATATTGTTTTTGAATCGGTGTTCATTGGAGAAGGCTAAAGTTAAAAGTTAACATAGAAATCAGTGGGTGAGCCATTTATGGAAGTAATTGTGATTGGTAGAAAAGCCAAATTCATTTTTTTCTCCCAAGGTAGAGGCTACTGGTTCAGGAACAGTAAATAATGCTCTTAGAGTCCAGGTAAGGTGAAAGTGACTGCCTTTGACCTCAAGTGTGGCATTAAGGGGATCTGGCAAATTTAAAGTCAGTGGGAATCTGGGGCAAAACACCACAGTTTGGAGGCAAAAAACAAAGAACAAAGAAAATTTGCAGCCCAGGAACAGGACCTTTGGCTCTCCAAGCCTAAGCCGATCCAAATCCACTGTCTAAACCTATCGCCCAATTCCGAAACATCTGTATCCCTTTGCTCCCCACCACCACTCATGCATCTGTCCAGATGCATCTTAAATGAATCTATCGTGCCTGCCTCTACCACCTCTGCTGGTAACGCATTCCAAATGCCCACCACCTTCTGTGTGAAGTACTTGCCGCATGTATTCCCCTTAAACTTTCCACTTCTCACCTTGAAAGCATGACCTCTCATTATTGAATCCTTCACCCTGGGAAAAAGCTTGTCTCTATCCACCCTGTCTATACCCCTCATGATTTTGTAAACCTCAATCAGGTCCCTCCTCAATCTCCTTTTTTCTACTGAAAATAAACCTAACCAACTCAACTTTTCTTCATAGCTAGCACCTTCCATACCAGGCAACATCCTTGTAAACCTTCTCTGCACCCTCTCCAAAGTATCCACGTCCTTTTGGTAATGTGGCAACCAGAACTGTACACAGTATTCTAAATACGGCCGAACCAATGTCTTGTATAATTTTAACATGGCTTGCCAGCTCTTACACTCATTACCGAGTCCAATGAAAGCAAGCATACTGTATGGCTTCTTGACCACTCTATCCACCTGTGCAGCAACCTTCAGGCTACAATGGACCTGTACTCCCAGATCCCTCTGCCCATTAACTTTTCCCAAGGCTCTTCCGTTCATTGTATAATTTGCTGTAGAATTAGTCTTGCCTAAATGCATCACCTCACATTTGTCTGGATTGAAAACCATCTGCCACCTTTCTGCCCAACTCTCCAGTCTATTTATAACCTCCTGTATTCTCTGCCAGTCCCTTATGCTTTCTGCTACTCCACCAATCTTCATGTCATCTGCAAACTTACTGATCATACCAACAGTGCCCTCTTCCAGATCATTCATGTATATTACAAACAATAGTGGCCCCAATACTGACCCCTGTGGAACACCACTGGTCACCTTTCTCCATTTCGAGAAGCTCTCTTCACCTACTACTCTCTGTCTCCTGTTGCTCAACCAGTTCTTTACCCACCTCGCTAGAACCCCTTGCACAGCATATGACTTCACTTTTTCCATTAGTCTACAATGGGGAACCTTATCAGATGCTTTACTAAAGTCCATGTAAATGACATCAACAGCCCTTCCTTCATCTATCAACTTGGTCACTTCCTCAAAGAACTCTATTAAGTTGGTAAGGTACAATCTCCCCAGTCTGACTGAAATGAAATGGCTGGGTTTATTGGAGTCTGAACATCTCAGCCCAAGAATATCGCTGTAAGAGTTCCTCAGGATAGTGTCCTTGGTCTGACTATTTTGAGCTGCTTCATCAATAACCTGCCTTCCATCATGATGTCAGAAATTGAGATGTTGCTGATGATTGCATTAGTCTGTCCTATTCAAGAGTCCTCAGATACTATAGCAATCTGTACCTCTGTGTAACAGAATTTAGACGATACTTAGGCTTTGGCTGGTAAATGGCAAATAATATTTGTGCCAGAATTAAGACAATTTTACTATCTCCACTTGATAATCAATACCATCACCAGCACAGAATTTACCATCAACATCCTGGGGATTACCATTCTTAACAATCTTTACCAATCCCTACCAATCTTAATGGAAGCAGCCATATAAAGACCGTGGCTACCAAAGGCTAGGTCTTCAACAACCAATTGTCTCCTGACTGCCTCCCTGTTGACCATTTTTAAGGCACAAGTCAGGAATGTGATGGAATATTCTGCAATTTCCTGGATGAGTACAATTTCAAGAGCACTCAAAAAACTCAAATCCGTTCGTGATGAAGCAGCCTGCTTGATTAGGAAGCTATCCATTAAACATACAGTCCCTTCATCAGGACAGAAGACAGGTGAAGAGTGCCAAAAAGAAAATGATTTTGCAGTTGATGCCACCAAGCTGAAACTCTGATTGGAAATTCAGGATAAAGGTGAGGCTAGGTTGCTGAAATCTCAGGATGCAAAGTAGAATTCATCCACTGAGACTGCTGCCAGAGTCCTCGACATATGTGGGATTTCAACATGTGAGCACTGATATGTTCATCTCTGATGAGGAGTGATCTGGACTTGAAACGCTAACTTGCCCTCTCTCGATGGATGCTACCTGACCCACTGTGATCTACAGCATTTGTTGTTTTCAGTTCAAATTCAAGCATCTGCAGCAATTTGCTCCCACATTTTGTGAGCACTTTGTGATTTGTCAGGAAACATGGATGCGAGCCTCATGTCTGAGTTGAAGAGTCAAGGAAACATTTGCTGATAAATGCTTTCTCAACACATTACCAATCCTCCTCCTGAGAATTTTATTTCGACAATATTCTGCCAGATCACTGAGTTTTTTTTTGAAGATATCTCATTACTACAATTCCTTGTACAAGTGAAACATATATTGTACAGCAGTACTTTGATTCTAGAACTGGTATTTCCTCTCTGTAACACATTCTCTGTTGTACTATGCCCTAGAATTTCAGGTGAACATGTGGGGTCATGGGGTACAGTCCCTGTATCTGAATGTTGAGACTCTAGGTGCTCCCAATATTAGCCCTCTGACCTCGTTTCCGTAGACATGTGCAACTGAATGCCAGCTGCTGTGATGCTACTGGTGGACCACAGTAAGTGACGATTGGATATGATCAGACTAGGAAGCCTGGACGGTTGGGCCAGAAAGTAACCAGTGAGAGAAGTAGTGTATCAGCTCATATTGATTTAATATAAGGTTGGTTGAAAGGCGTACCACTAACCTTTCCAAATGCACATTCAGGTGAAGTGACTGCACATCAAATTGATGATTTTTTTATTCATTCATGGAGTCAGGATGTCACGAGCTGGGCCAGCATTTATTTCCCATCTCTACTTGCCACTTGAATAGTGGTCATTTCAGATCAGTCAACCACATTGCTGTGGTTCTGGAATCACACATAGGCCAGACCAGGTAAGGATTACAGTATTCCTCCACAGGATCCGATGAGTTTTAGCATTAGCATCAGACTTGCCATCTGCCGTAGTGGGATTTAAACCTGTGTCACAAAAACATTAGCTCGATCTCTGGATTGAGAGTCCAATAACCATACCATAATACCACTACATAACTGCCCTGAACCTCCCCCCTTCCAATAACTGCAGACGTTTCATACAGCCATATTGGAGACTTAGCAAGCTGTTCAGTTCTTGAAAAACAGGCACTGCATGGAAAATTCCTGAGCATTTATGACATTTTTTAAAAATTACTTGTATGCGCGGTTATAGACATAAGCTACTGTGTTTATTTTCTCTAACACAGTTGGTTTAACATGAGGACTAACTGCTCATCAGCCGCGGAAGCACAACATTTCCAAAAGCAAAATGTACCCATGTCTTCATGTGGAAATAAATTTGAGCACATTCAAGGCGATTGAAATTTTGGGCCATTACTTAGAAAGAGGCACATTATAACCTTCAGCTTTCCTGTCAAGTTGTACAATGCCCATGGAAGTCAAACAGACTGCAAAAAAAAATTAACATAACCAAGTAAGCTAGCCTCTCTGGGGCAAAGCAACCTGGGCCCACAGTGGAGCCAGCTAGACTTGCTTTTGAAGTCGCAAATGTTTTGACTGAGTTCAAGAAGGCGGCTGAAGTGAGAAAGGATTTTCAGTGACCCATGGGACGGATGTAGTTTTTTCTAATGTAGGGTTGAAAAATACTTTAGCTTTCCTTTGAAACAGAAACAGCACCAAAGCAACAGGTTTAGTGTCATAGTGCAGGGGTCTGAATCTCAGACATATATACAGATGGGTCTCTTCAAAGGTTTAATGCCTGCTGAGATAAAATAAAGTTTCAAAAATGTGCTTTTTTTTAAATCTAAAATTGATGCAATATATTACAATCAATTTGTGTCTGTTTTCTTTCATATGATGGAATCGCTAGGTTAATGTTTTGCTTGAATAAATGTTGAATAATGATTACTCTAAGGCAGTGAAAAAGAAGTTTTGTAGTTGTGTTGGTGCACTGGTGAAGTTTTTGGGAGATAATGCCTTTGGGCAGTAATACCTTATAGTCTTTGACTGCCAGTGCCAAGTAAATAATTCTGAGTGACATCAATAGAGTGCGCTTTAGTCACTGAGACAGCAAACTCTTCGGGCTGGATTTTCACACAGCAGGCTTTTTTAAAACACCAGTGGGAGGGACTGTTTGTGGAAGTCCTGATATTTGCAATTTTTGCAAATTGGGGAAAGGGGGTGGAGCATGATTCACACAAACTTAGTGTCGAGGTCAAACATACTCATTCTATCTGTTCCAAGGGCCCTAACATGCAGTTTGGGTGTCACAAATTGACATTTTTATAAGGAGATTAGTCACTTGAGGGGATTTAAAAGTTTTGAACGTGTTTCAAGAATGGGAGTTTTTTCACTGTCAAGAGTATATGCACGAGAGGTTTATTTGATTTCTTTTCATCTCCATAGGGTGCCTGAACCCCTTTGACGATATTGGGTGAGTCACTATGGAGGTGGTGTATCAGGTATGGGAACGTGAGTTGGCAAAGAGGGTGTGAGGGACCATGAGGATTGGTGGGGTCGGAAGGAAGCTAAACAGCCTAATAACTTGTGAAAAAAGAGGAGAATCTTGGAGAACTGAGAGGACCTTGTAATCAGCCTTCCTTGTCACATGTCTGCTCTATGGCTCTTACATTCCACTTCCAGGAGTTGATGGACGTGATTCCAACCTGCTAAAGGTCCTCTTAATTTCCCAGGAGCAAATGCAAAGTTGGGATATTTTCCGACTTGAACCACATGATTCAATTATGAAAATCTGGGTCCTAACATCCATTTGAGGGCTATGGCATAAAAATAATATTAAGAATATAATTTAACATAATAAGTAAAAGTGGTGATATATTATTATAAGGTACAACATTGTGCACTAAATATTTTTCTTAATAACTGTAGGGGAAATGATATGTTTAAGACTTACTTTTACACAAATGTAGGCATTGCTGGCTGGGCCAGCGTTTATTGTAAATCCCTAGTCACCCTTGAGAAAATGGTGGTGAGCTGTCTTCTGGAACTGCTGCTGTCCAGGTGCACCCATAGTGCTGTTAGAAAGGGAGTGCCAGAATTTGGGCCCAGCAACACGGAAGAAACTGTGATATAGTTCCAAATCAGAATGTGTGTTGCCTGGAGGGGAAATTGCACATGATGGTGTTCCCATGCATCTGCTACCCATTGACCTTCTAGCTGGGAAAGACAAGAACTTGGCAATGGAGCCTTGGTGATATAGACTTAAGGCTTTGTTTTGTTATTTGCTTTGTTATCATATGCCTAGGATACATTAAGGTACTTAATTTTTTTTTAACTTGGATTATCAGCATAAACAATTTCTACTGATAAAAAGGCAAATGTGAATGCTAAAAGGAGACTTCAAATCCAGCAGTGTCTGCAAAAAAGGGCACTTCAATTTTTGGAATGGGCTACATTTTACCACTGAAAATGTAGCCCTCCATCTGAATGCAGTGATCCAATTGGTTATCAACACAATAGGAATGATGTTCTAGCCTCCGCTGTTTGGAGCAGTCTTGAGTCAGGCTTGAGAATGTGTCAGAGTTGAGAATACTGCTACTAAACCAAAGACCTATTGCAAATGGACTGATACCACCATTTAACTAGTGGAAAGAGAAATACCATCTAACAAGTTAGTTAACTTGCTATTTCAGCACTGTGGTATTGTAAAATAATGTTTCTTTGGAAAAAAGTAGCCTCCTTAGTATTGAACCTGTACCTGACTTAAAGAGTTCATAAAAACGACTGAGGGATAATGTAACTTGAATAGATTTGAGAATGTGGCTAACCAACTAATTTGATAAAAGTCACTTTTATATTGTCTGATTGCACTACTGTGACATACCTTGAGACATTTTCCTACATTAAGTATGCTATATAAATGCAAGTCACTGTTAATAGCAGAGCAGTGAGGAAATCGCAGGTTGTTTAGACATTTCAAACAGCTCTTCTTGCACTGTGGTTTCCTTGAGCTTTGAACAGATTGGCAGTTGTTATTCTGTTATTGTTGGGTCTAGCTTTGATCTTCTCTTGTTGGCAAGTACAGAGTTTGTTTTACACAATCTGAGCTTTTGATGAGATTAGTGCCCAACCGTTTTTCCTCGGATACCATTTTTCATTATTTCTAGACAAATACGTAAAGCGAATACCCAGCAAAAAATAATTTTATTAGATCAATAGAAATAGATATTTTTGACTATGTTGAAAAGTAGAATGCCATAATTTAAATTACATAGTCACCCATGATATGGCTTCCATCATGTCTGCCATATCTATGGCTAGCAAAATGCATAAAACTTAAGTATTAAAATGGCAGCCTGCCTGCAGCATCAAGCCACCCACTGTCCAACTCCTGTGTAGATATTTCACAACACCTGTTTTTCAAAGGATTCATTTGCAATAACACCCTCTTCTGTGTACAGTTTTATATTCAGACTGTAGATCTGAAAATGTAAAAGGAAAATCACACTTGTGTTCAAGTTTTTTGAATAAGGTAATCTGTCTAACATTTCATGAAACAGTCTGCATTTTGGAATAACATTCAAGCTCCTCACTCAGTGTGTATTGTGGTACATCAGGTAATAACCATATTATTTATAGTTGGAGTTGTATATTTTGGGAAAACTTTCCAGAATACTGTCTCTCACATTAAAACTGATTTCTTTTTGTCCAAAAGTCCTGTTTCTTTGAAAATAAGCCCTAGGCTTCACTTTTTTTCCATTTCCTGGTTTCTGTCTAAATGCAACTAATTCTTAAGTTGTCAGCAAAAAAAATGTCCTCTATGCATCTGAAATATTATTGCTGGACTGACTTAATATTGTAGATTGGAATATTGTTGGTATATATTGGCAGTAACTTGTTGGTTAGATATTTAGACCCGATGTGTGCGTTTATGACCACATTATGGTACAACTCAGAATGCAGTAAAACACTACTGTTTAAAACAAAATCTTTCCTTTCTTAAAAATGAAGAAAACAAACTATTTCTCTTTTTTTATAACTTGGCAGCTGTTCTTCATTTCTTGGTGGACAAAATATTTCCATTATATTATATAGAGTTACTATAGTTTTCTATTCAAGTTAAATATTAATGTTGACGTGATCAGCCTTTATGTTTTATGTTGATTGGCTGAAATCCAGTGGTTCTGTTCATAGTTGGAAATGTGTCAACCACAACAATTTTGATTGTGCACTAGATATGTTTATTTGGAGAGTACATTCACTTTTAACATCATTCAGACCGTTGCAGTTCCAAATTTATTAAAATGTAACAACTACATCCAAAAAGTAAGTATATATTTCCAAGCAGCAGATCTTGAAACTTATTTTGGTTTATATTATTTGAAGTTAATAAACAGCTTTTAAGTGGTTCTATACTTTACAGTGTCTATAGTCATATTCTGTCTCTTGTCCAATGTGATTGCTGTGGTAAGTGGTTTAAAAAGGAAAATTATTTCTAGCAAATACAGTTGATTAAAATTACTATAACTGGGTGGCCTGGTAGCTCTGGCAGCAAACCACTGATCACCCAACCACAAAATATATCATTGCGAGTTGGGCAGATTAATTTTCCACTGACTCACAAATCTACATTTTAACCTCAAATGCCATTATTAGGGAGTTGTGGGAGATCTCAGTGGGGTAGCGAGATGGTGGAAGTGCAATATTTCTGCAAAAGGAAAATTGGCAGGCCTTCACACTGACTGTCTTCCGATGCTATATAAACCACATTTCCTCATGACGAGCCATTGAGCAGCATGCATATTAACTGTACAGCCAAGTAAGCAAGATGGTAACCAGTGTCCTGCATACATGAACACAAAAACTATTCCTTCCCACGTTTTAACACTTGAGTGAAGCTTCTCCCTAATTTCTGAAAGGAACGACCTGCACTTGAGGTCCAACAGGATCTGCCAATCAAATGTAAACATAGCAGACACCCAGGTCTGGATGTGCAATCTCCCATGTCTGCAGGTTTGTGAGAAGATATGCATTGAAAATTGTGTTCCCAAGTAGTGTCCTTGGATTCTGACAGCTCTAGTCCATGAGGCAGTGTTCGAAGGGTTGGGGTGGAGGGTTTGAGGTATGGGAGCTGGCAACTTGCATACTTCTAATTAACCAGTCCTTGAGCTCATTGTGGAATACATCAAAAGGCTTTTGAGCAGCAGATTAAAATTTTAAATCAGAAGGCAATGTGGGAAAGCAAAGTGGCATTTCTGGGGCGCATTTGGAAAGCCATGGCTGTTAATGGATGCAATGAGTAACACAGTTAATAGATGTAAAGTTAGATTCAGCTGTTCCACCAGAGTTGTCACAACTGGCACTGAAAGGTCTGTAGTTATGAGGATCTCTCTTCAGATGGCCTGCTGAGAGGATACAAGGCTACTGGCATCACTGGCATCCACACATCACATGGTAACGTGGGAGTGGAGGCCTTAGTGAAAGAATGAGCAGTAAGGGATTTGGGATGGGAGCAGATTAGTCAGACATTGGACAAACTAGTGAGGAGAAACCACGGCATATGCATGTGCCCAGTTAGGAGGCCAAAAGATTGCATTAAGGTATACGGGGGAATAAAGCACTGTATGAGACAGTGGTGTACTGTTCCAAACCAGCTACGTGCAGATATCACAGCGCTGGTGCAGTAGGAGATTGGCCTTGCTCAAGCAAATGGTCATAGCACTGTTTGTGCTCTGTTCTATAGTGAACTGATGGCTCTTAGCTTCAGTCATCATGGTCGCCACACCTTAAATATTTATGCTTTTGGTCATTCCAGAGATCAGTTGAGGGAGGTCACAGGTGCCCTACTCTTGGGATGGATTATGCCTCCACGATGAGATAAATGGGCCATTCGGAATACACAGGGTATTCAAGTTGGCATCATTGATGGATTCCCTCAGGTCTGGGGTCATTGATCGCAGTCATACAGCTATCAAGTCACCAATAGACCGTTCAGTCAGATTCCTGAACAGAAAATGCTTTCAATCAGTGAATGTCCAGCTGCTCTCTGAGCACAGGAAACACATCTTGCAGGATTGTTCGTGGGCTGCTGCCACAATATCTTCCAGCAGTGACATCTTTCAGGGGTCCCAGGCATCACATACTTTCTGACTGACATCCAGACATTGTAATGAAGTTAGGGTACATTTGGTTCTGCTTTAATGCGGTAGTTCCGTTCTCATGCAATCCCATATTAAAGAAAATCGTGTAAGAGCAGCACCATTTAAACTAATGGAGCTGGAATCATGTTATAACCAATTCACACTTTAAACATTTGCACTTTAGAAACAATGTCCCCAATTTGTCAATCGTGTTATAGCGAATTTGCATGAACTAAATGTGCGTTATAGCAGACTGACCTGTATAACAATTATCCCGTGAGGAAGTTAGTTTTGAGCCTCATCTGACACCCAGACATTTGATTTGATTTATTATTGTCACATGAACCAAGGTACAGTGAAAGGTTTTGTTTTGCGTGTAGTGCAGGCAGATCATACCATGTAAAGTACATAAGGGTAATAGAATAAAGCGAAGAATATAATGTTACAGCTACATGGAAGGTGCATAAAGACTGAGAGGTCCATTCAGAAGTCTCATAACAGCAAGAAAGGCATGGAAGCAAAGACATGCTACAAACCAAACGATCTCTGTTCGTATCCCGGGTGGTGTTATTTTTGGACAAGTCAGATCCCAGACTGAAATCTGGCTTGGTCAAATCATACTTTGTTTTCTTTCTTCAGTTTTAAGAAGGTGATCTTTCTTTGAAACGCAAACATACAATGCTGCAGATCTGTTTTTAACAATAAAACAGGAGCTCATTATACAAAAGAAATAAAGATAAAATAGAATAAACAACACTGTTTGCATATAATGACAAGCTTAAAGATTTTAAAACACACTGTAAACCACAATTCCATTATTCCCAGGAACATTCGCTACGGTACTCAAACACCAGGTAGGGAATTCTCTTCCCTATCACATATAGGGTTTGACTCAACTGTCGCTTTGATTCCCCTGCTTGAGATTCTGATCACTTCTTCCTTGAATTTTCACACAACCAAAATTAGACTTTCTCAGTTTTAAATAAACCCTTCAAAGTTTTAACCAAACACTTCTGCATCTGTAAGGAAACTCCTTACACTGAGAAATCAGTTTTTTATCAATTCTAAACAATTTCCTTTCTTTGGAACCGACTGTTATACACATGTCAATACTTCTGCAAAGTTGAAACTAAAATGATTTTTTTCAAGCTTCGGACATTTCACTTCAGCCAAGCAAAATATCCAGAAGTTTCTACCTGAAGCCTAACACACAATTATTTATTCTGCTTGCTCATAAAAATAATCCAACATAAACAAAACTATATTGACTAGAAACTGAACTGGACAAGTCATATAAGCACTATGGTGATAAGAATATGTCGGTGGCTAGGAATCCTGCTGTGAGAACTCATCTTCTGACTCCCCAGAACCTGTACACTATCTAGTCAGGAGTATGACAGAGTACTTTCCATTTGCTTGGATGGGTGCAACTCCAACAATACTCAAAAAGCTTGACACCCTCCAGGACAGAGCAGTCTACCTGATTGGCACCACATACACACACATTCAATCCCTCCCCCACTTACACTCAGTAGTAAGCAATGTATAGCTTCTGCAAGATGCACTGCAGAAATTAACCAATGCTCCTTAGAAAAAATGTGCAAAAACAATGAGCATTTCCATTTAGAAGGACGAGGGCAGAAGATTGATAGGAACACAACTACCTGTAAAATCCCCTTCAAGGCACTCATCATGCTGACTTGAAAAATATACATGTATACATGTAAATGTGGATATACGTGCAAATTGCTTTTCCTTCAGTATCGCTAGGTCAAAATCTTGGAACTCCCTCCCTATGGCATCAAGGGTCTACCTACAGCAAATAGATTGGCGTGGTTCAAGAAGGCAGCTCACCCCCCCCCCCCCACCTTCTTAAGGGTAGCTAGTGCAATAAGTGCAGGACCAGCCAGCAATGCTCAAATCCTGTGACTGAACTAAAAGAAAACTCCACCTTATACTGTGTTTTAAAAGAAAACATCATGGCTGCAGAAATATTTATACATTAATCATTAAGCCTGTTGACAAACATAGATTATACTCACATGCCACTAGTTCAAAGTTCAGATTTTAAAATAAACATAAATGTGTATAAATGACACATCACGTCTCCTAAGAAAATTAAGCAGGTTTTTCCTATCTTGATGGTACGCTTCCATTCTCCTGAGCAAGTTAGGCTGCCTGTTGTGCTGTGCATGAAAGGACAAGACAATGAGGCTTGGAACTAGATGAAGACAAGGTCCTGCAACACCACTCCTCCTTGGGGAAAGACAAGGCAGAGAAATAAAAGAAGGAAAAAGCAAATGAAGGTACCACACCAGAGAAGCCTGGTGCCCAAGTGTGGGAGGAAGACTGCCCAGGCCCCATCTGCCTCTGATCCAGGCTGGTATAGTCCATGGTTACGGCCACAAGGGCCACACTGAATCAGCAATGTTTGACATGAGAGCCTGTTAGCTCACGTCAGATGATTCTGTAACTTGTCCCACCTCTTCAGAAAGAGAAATCATTAACAGGCACACACATCCGAAGACTTCAAGATGCCATCAAAAGCAATGGCTGAATTAGTTATTACTCTTGCTTCTGAACCACAAGGCCCTGCGTTTTTATCTCACTCAAGGGGCTAACAGCAAAAAACATGAATCCTGCTTCTCCAGTACAGAGCAGAGACCACAATGCACTGGAAGAGATGATGTCTTTGGGTGGAACCTTTAGCCAAAGGTGCAGTTGCCTTTTCAGGTGAATGGAAAAGATCCCATCGCACTATTTAGAAGTACAGCCAGGGAGTTATCCCTGGTATCCTGCCCAATGCCTATTCTTCAATGGGCATGACAACAAAAAATCCAATCATTGCCATTTTTTAAAGCATACTCATAATAAAAGATGTTGGTGGAATATGGCTGTAATTTTCTAGCAATGGAACCAAAGCAGAAGAAGCAGAAAGAGGTTGACAAAGAAGTATCCACTCCACATTCTCCCAAAACACAGGCCATTCCACCACAGTATACCGTTCTATCCCAGCTCTCATCCACGTGTTATCTTTGTATTCCTTTTAACATCAGTCAGACTTGTTTGTTATTAATGCGTGAAGACATAAGCAGTCATCATTAAATGAAAAGCTATTGGACTTGCATCCTACAAGCAACTCAGTAGGTGACCCACTAATCACATCTAATGACTTGGCACCTTGCTTTTTTGTTAATTTCTAAAGGGTTTTCCCTCTATGCATAAACATGGAATGGAAGCAACCCTGCTTCTCTGTCCCTTTTGTAACTGTTCCCTGTGTTATCCCTTTCTATGAAGGTACACGTGGGGCACCGGCTACTGTGTCCTATCCTTACAGGTGCACCCTCTGTCACAGGACCTTGAATTGGAAGGCCCAACATGCTCAGGGATGATGCTAGCGTCCCTTGAGGGTGGAGCCCTTGCCAGTTTCCTCAACTGCTCAGCCCTAGCATGGTGCTCTCACAAACTGGAGGTGACTACTGGACGGCACACTGAGCTTCTTACATCGTCGGCAGTATTAAACGGTCCAAGCTACAAAGAGTATGACCCTTTCTGTACATACTCAGCGTTGCTCCTGAAAAGAGTAGCTACTTTCTCAATAAAAGAGCTCAAATTTGTGAGTTATTAGGGATAATATGGGCTGCATAGAGTCCTCTGTTGTCAGTCCTGAGGCCAGGGATCACCAAACATTACGAACCCATCTGCCTCTGATACACAAGAAAAATCCTTTACCCCGCTGATGTCAATTACCTTAATTTTCTTAATCTTTTTAGCCCTTAAGCTATATTCTTTTTTGGTATGTAACTTGCATCTTTTTTGAGGACAGATAAAAAATATTTGCTTAATGTCTGCAATTTGCTCCCTCCCTTGCTAATTTCTCATGTTTCTGTTTCGAAGGTACTGATGTTTATTTATATCTTATATTTTGTAGAAAGGTTTCATAATTGTTTTCCACTTCTGGCTAACTTACTTCCAATATTTTTTGTTTCTTCTCCTTTTTGTCAACTTTTTCATTGCCTTTGTTCGTTTCCAAAACATGACTAATCCTCAAACCTACTACAGTTCTTTACAACTTTATAAGCCTCTTTTAAATCGAGTACTATTCTTAACCTCTGTAGTAAGCTATAAATGGATCTTTTTACTGAGTTTAATGTTTATTTACAGTGATGACTTTTCCTCCATCAGAAGGAAAATATGTAGCCAGTTCTCCCCTCATACCAGAGTAATTGGCTTCACTTATGTTTAAGATTTTTGTGATTTGAGTATGTTTTGTTCAAAATTAATGTGAAATTCAATTGCATTATAATCATTTCCCATAATATTTTTTCCTTAGAGATTACTAATTCATCCTGTCTCATTACATAATGTCAGATCTGAAAAAGTTTTATTCCCAGTAAGTTCAGTAGTGTCTTGCTGCAGTAAATTCTCACAAGGCCATTCCACAAACTCATCTTCTGTGACTACCTGTGCTAACTTGATTGGCCCAGTCTGTTTGAAGCTTAAGGTACTCCATGGTCATTACATTGCCTTTGTTGCAAGTTCCACTAATGTCTATATAGGAACAAAGAACAGGAGTAGGCCATTCAGCCCTTTGAACTGCTCTGCTATTAATTATGATGATGGCTGATCTTATTGTAACTGCAAATCCACATGTCTGCCTACCTCAAATAGATTTATATTAAACAAGGGCTTGAAAAGTCATCAACCACTGCTCTGTTTCCACCACATTTTCAGGAAGACAGTTCCAAAGACTCTTGAACAAAATAATTTCACTTCATCTCTGCTTTAAATTGAAAACTTCTGATTTTTAAACAGTTATCCCAAGTTCTAGATTTTACCATTAGATGAAACACCTCCTCCACATTTACCCTGTCAAGTCCTCTCAGGATTTTAGATGTTTTGATCAAGTCATTTTATGCTTCTAAACTCCAGTGGACAGAAGTCTAGGCTGTCCAACCTTTCATCATAACACACTAACCAACCAAAATTCCACGTTTCCGTAATCTTATGTGAACTGCCTCCAAAATATTTGCATCCTTCCTTCCAAAAGGTGACCGGTACTGTGCCACGGTACTCCAGTTGTAGTCTCACCAGTGCCCTGTAAAACTGAAGCATAACCTCCCAATATTTCTATCCAATTCTCCTCATAATAAATGATAACATATCAGCATTCATAATTAGTTGTTGAACCTGCATACTAGCCTTTTATGATTCATGCACTAGGACACCCCAATCCCTCTGCACCTCAGAGCTCTGCAAACTCTCACCATTCAGATACTATGCTTCTTTTTTATTCCACCTGGCAAATTGGACAATTTCACATTTTTCCTTATTATACTCCATATTCACTTAACCTACTTATTTCTTTGTGTCATCAGTAAACTTGGCAACAATCCCTACATTCAAATAATTTTTATAAATTGTGAACAGTTGAAGTCCCAGCATTAACCCCAATGGCACACCACTCATTACGTGTTGCCAATGTGAAGAAGACCTATTTATGTATCTTCTCTGCTTCCTGTTAACCAGCCTATCTTCTATCCATGCCAGTATCATACTCCTACACTTGAAATGCCAGTGAATATCAAGCTAAACATGCTAATAACAAAAGGTACTGTTAATATTCGTATTTGTCTCTCCAATAAAACAAATCAAATTTTCACCTGATTACTTGCTTATGTAATGCATGAATTCATTGACATTGATGCATCATTGGTAGTCTATGAGCTTCATTTGTTAATTCCAGCAACTCCCAATTGTCATCTACCACCTTAATATCACAGTTATGCTCAACAGCCAGTAGAAACTCTGATGTGAGAAATTGCTGGTGCGAGTGGTTTATATAGGCCGCCAAGCTCAGGAAAATTACAATCACCAGAAAAATGGAACTAAGTCATTTGTAGGATTTGTAGGCTAACAAATGCCCAGTTGCAGTATGCTTTAGCATTGTTCTTTATCAATTGCCTTCTGGAAATCTAAGTACAGTACACTGGTTCCCCATTATCCACAGCATGCATTACTTCCTCAAAGAACTCCAGTACATCGGTCAAACATGATTTCCCTTTCACAAACCATGATTATGTCTTGGGTTCCTTTGAATTTATCCAAGAGCTTTGCTTCCGTTTCTTTCATAATAGCTTCTAACATTTTCCCCCTGAAAGACGCTGTGCTAACTGTCCTGTAGTTTCTTGCTTTCTATCTTGCTCCCTTTTTGAATACAGGAGCTACATTTACTACCAAACTAATTGAACTGTCTCCAAATCCAGGAGGATTTGAAAACTTAAAAACAATGCATCAACTAACTCATTAGCTTTTTTGTTTATGGCCCCAGATGAAGTTCATTTGAGACTGGGCATTTGTTAGCCTGGACAGAATGGTTAGGGAGAAACTGTTCCCACTTGTAAAAGTATCAAGAGCTAGAGGGCATTTCTTTTACATGGAGAATGGATAATGCGTGGATTGAACTGCCAGAGGAAGTGGTGGACGCAGGTACATTGCAACAATTAAAAGACATTTGAACAAGGACATGAATAGGAAAGGTTTGGAGGGATATGGGCCAAACTCGGGCAAGTGGGACAAAGTTTAATTTTTGGAACATGGTTGGCGTGGACTAGTTGGACCGAAGAGTCTGTTTCTATGCTGTATGATTCTATGACTCAATGTCTCAATACGACAGTTTTTAAAGTATTTTGCAAATAAAACAAATGCAAGGTGACAGCGAGTTTTGAGAAGATTTGTAGCTCAGATTGAGGTTCAGGATATAGGTTTGCTCACGGAACTGGAAGGTTCAGTTTCAGATGTTTCATCACCATACTAGGTAACATCATCAGTGAGCTTCCGGATGAAGCACTAATAGTATGGTCTACTTTTTATTTATGTGCTGAGGTTTCTTTGGGTTGGTGATGTCATTTCCTGTGGTGATGTCATGTCCTGTTCTTTTTCTCAAGGGGTGGTAAATGGGATCCAAGTCAATGTGTTTGTTGATAGAGTTCCAGTTAGAACGCCAAACTTCTAATAATTCTCGCTCATGTCTCTCTTTGGCTTGTTCTAGGATGGATGTATAGTCCCTCCTCATCTGTATGGAAGAATACTAGTGACAGTGGGCCATGTCTTTTTGTGGCTAGTTGATGTTCATGTATCCTGGTAGCTAGTTTTCTGCCTGTTTGTCCAATGTAGTGTTTGTTACAATTCTTGCAAGGTATTTTGTAAATGACATTAGTTTTGCTTGTTGTCTGTATAGGGTCCTTCAAGTTCATTAGCTGCTGTTCTAGTTTGTTGGCGGGTTTGTGGGCTACCATAATGCCAAGAGGACTGAGTTGTCTGGCAATCATTTCCTAGAAACATGGCATTAGAACCTGAACTCTATCAACAAACACATTGACTTGGATCCCATTTACCACCCCCTGAGAAAAAGAACAGGAAATGACATCAGCACAGGAAATGACATCACCCAACAAACCCTCAACATATAAATAAAAAGCGGTGCTTCATCCATAGGCTCACTAATGATGTTAGCTAGCATGAAACAGGGTAAAAACAAGGGCTGCAGATGCTGGAAACCAGAGTCTAGGTTAGAGTGGTGCTGGAAAAACACCGCAGGTCAGGCAGCATCTGAGGAGCAGGAAAATTGACGTTTCAGGCAAAAGCCCTTCATCAGGAATAGATTTTATTCCTGATGAAGGACTTTTGCCCGAAACATCAATTTTCCTGCTCCTCGGATGCTGCCTGACCTGCTGTGCTTTTCCAGCACCACTCTAACCTAGAGTCTGGTGATGAAACATCTGAAACTGAACCTTCTAGCTCAGCAAGCAAATCTACATCCAAAATATAAGGTGAGTTAAAAACAGCAAGTAATTTGGGTATGGACTGAGCTGCTGTAAGTGTAGTGGAGGCCACTTGAATTGAGGCATTAAAGAGGACATAACCTTTAGATAAATAATCATCCAATTTGCAGGTTTATGGGGGGGAAAACCAGGAAATTGTCACAAAGATAAACTATTCAGGCACAAACACTCCACAATTTCCTGTATGCTTCAGGAATTCAGAAAACATTGGAGGACAGTTACAATCTGCAATGCTGTATTGCACTTTTTATAATGTCTTACAATTAAAATAAATTAATATGAACTAAAGGAAGTTTTGCAGTGCCAGAAGCTTTGCTAGTTTTTGTGCATGAACATTCAAATCAGTCAGCGTTCACTATGTCAGTTTCATGTAAATCAGTTCTGCCAAGTTAACAATTATATTTCTGTGACAAATACTTTCCTTCCCCAATTCCACTGAAAACAAATTCTGATTATCAGTGCATTGAATCTGATGGGCTTCCTTGATCTTGTATTCACAACTGAACAGATGATCCTGTTCTGGAAACCTAAGCAGTGGAGTGTGTGAGTGTACCTTCTGAGGGATTTCTGTGTGGCTTGATATTATTGATAATATGATATGGGAAATGGATTTTCAGCATGTAGAATGGACACAAGAGTTTTACCAGAACTTTTACATGGCAAGGACCATCTCATCTGTTCATAGCACTCCTATAAATACATTTTAAAAGAATTTTATTATACTCAGGGGCAGCATTATGAAGAGTGAAGGAGTAATCTGCTCTCCATTTAGTCCAGAAAAATCCTTTGAAGTCTATAGCTGGAATATTCAGAACTAATTACATTTCAAGCAAAATTACATGTGGAACAATTATTTTTAAAGGTTTCTTTCAGTAAATCTGAAACATTGCATTACACGGGTGTTCTTCAAATTTACCAGTTAGATATATGAAATATAATATTTGCATTATAATAACTTTCTCGAACAACCTTCCCTCCTTCAGTAAAACTTTGGTACATCTTACAGTAGTGCCCTATCTTTAACATATCCCAAATGCATTCAATATTAGAATAAATTTTATTGTAGCTTTTCTCTGAGGTTAGATGTCTATTTAATTTTCTATCCTCAATGTCTCTGCTTTGCTGGATGACATTATGATCCTTAAGAAGAGAATCATAAAACTGAGTGAAGAGGATTTTGTCCATGTGACCTTGATCCATTGATGAGAAGGCTGGCGATGGATCTGAGGTGTACAAAGTTATGAGGGACATAGATTGACAAAATGTTTTCCTTTTAGGCAGGCTAGGGGGCAGTTTTACAGCAAGGAGCCGAAAGTTTAGAGTGGATTTGCAGAAAATCCTTTCATCCACTTGGAGCCTCACAATCTAAAAGAGTGTTAGAAGCAGGAATCATTTATAGAGTCATAGAACAAAAGCAAAGAACAAATAAAATTACAGCACAGGAAAAGACCCTTCAGCCCTCCAAGCCTGCACCAATCCAGATTCTTTATCTAAACATGTTGTATATTTTCCAACGATCTGTGTCCCTCTGCTCCCTGTCCATTCATTTATCTGTTTAGATGCATCTTAAATGATGTTATTGTACCAGCCTCTACCATCTCCGCTGGCAACACATTCCAGGTATCCACCACCCTCTGTGTAAAGAACTTTCTGTGCATATTTCCCTTAAACTTTTCCCCTGTCACCTTGAACTCATGACCCCTAGTGACTGAGTCCCCCATTCTGGGAAAAAGCTTCTTGCTATCCACCCCGTCGATATCTCTCATGACTTAGTAGACCTTAATCAGGTCCCCCCATCATCCTCCATCTTTCTAATAAAAATAATCCTAACCTTCTCAACCTCTCATCATGGCTAGTGCCCTCCATAACAGGCAACATCCTGGTGAACCTCTCTGCACCCTCTCCAAAGCATCTACATCCTTTTGGTAATGTGCTGACTGGAGCTGTACGCAGTATTACAAATATGTCCAAACCAAAGTCCTATACAACTGTAACATGACCTACCAAATCTTGTACTCAATATCCCATCTGATGAAGGAAAGCATGCCATGTAGAGTTAAGAAGTATTTAGATGAGCACGTGAGATGCCACAGCACAAAAAGCCAAGTGCAGGAAAATGAAACTAGAATACATAGATGTCTGATGACCAGTGCGGACATGATAGGCCAAGGGATCTTTTCCTGTGCTGTTCAAACTATGATTCCATGATTCTGTATAATCACTCTGATGGTTTCAAAAAAAAACTTTGCATTTCATGATGATGCACATTTTGTTGGATTTCTCAGTCTTCCTCTTCCTGTCATTTTTTTTCCTTTATTCCCCCGGATTTGTATTTCAATGTCAGCCTTCAGCTGCCTTTCCTTGGCCTTTTCTGCCAAGAAATGACCATTTTCAGTAAATCGTCACCCAGTAATAATGGATACTTCCCAGACTATCCCCCAGTAACCTATCGTAGAACGAACCACCATAGATGGGAGAACAGTAACATCCACCATTGTGTCTTGATTCCAGATAAAGCCAAGAAAGATGTTCAAAGCACCCCTTCATTTCATTCATCGGCCTGACCAAGGCACTTGACTCAGTAATTCATTTGGTTTTGTGGATTGTCCTGCAAAAATTTTGATGTTCAAGAAAAGCCATCATAATCCAACAATTGTTCCATAATGATACATTGCAAATGTCTTGAATGGTAAATTGAAAATAGTTACCTTCAGCATCTGGACTGGAGTCATGTAAGGCTTTGTGATCACTCTATTACTACTTATAATCTACCTGACAGCATCTATTCACTTTAAAAGGTCAACTTCACACAGCACTGCCCTTTGATGTGAAGGGCAGTGTTTGTCACTGGCTACCCGGGTGTTTTCCTATCTTCCTGGTGGTGGAATTTGAATAAAGATTCATGCACTTTGTGTCTTTCACTGTGTCTCACACCTGCAAAAAAAAGAGGAAAAAAAAGAAAAAAAAAGAAAAAAAATAAACAGAGCATTAGCACTACTGCACTTAGGTGGTAGTGTGGGGGTAAATTAAAAAAATATAAAAGGTCAACTTCACTCTGATCTCAGTATTAAATGCAAAACTCAGTGTTAGATGGAAAACACTTCAGTCTCAGATGCTACATGCCAAAACTAAACTGGCCGCCAAAGATATACATCATGACCTATGGTTTTCAAATAACTGAAGTTTTATTACCCACACTATACTAGATTTGAAAGCCATTCTCAATCTCTTCAATTTTGCATATACGAAACTCGATCTGTCCCTGAATGTTGCCAGAACAAAATTCTTATCAATGGACACTTGATCAGCCAAATATCTGACCTCCCATTTAGATTAAAGAAGAAACTGGAGTATGTTGAGCCCTTTGAGTCACAGAGATGTACAGCACGGAAACAGACCCTTCGGTCCAACTCATCCATGTCGACCAGATATCTCAACCCAATCTAATCCCACCTGCCAGCACCCGGCACATATCTCTCCAAACCCTTTCTATACATATACCCATCCAGATGCCTTTTAAGTGTTGCAATTGTACTTAACAAATCTTGGATGCCCTCTCTCTCAAGGATCCAATATTGACAAGGGGATCTAACACTGGATCAATTCTACTAGCTCAGCCTTTTACAAACTATCACTGTGGGTCTTTGACAACAAAAGGCACCAAAAGTCAGCAAAGTCCTACTATGCAGGGCAGTTGCCATCACCATATTCTGTATTGCAGTGATATTACCAGCATCAAGATTTAAATTTGCATCCATACAACTGCAAGATATGTAGCTTGTTTTTGCATATTCCCATATGGAAGGGAAAAAATCTGTTTGGCAAACAGATCTTCACTGTATTGAACTATGTATCAGCAATAAATAGAGCTGGGAAAATTCCATTAGTAGTGCCTCCACCACATCGTCTGGATTTAATTGGAGGACCATTGAGCAAACCTTAATGTCTTTTGTAAAGTTAGCTGACAAGGATACAGGGAAAACTTCTGTAAAATCAACTTCAGTAAATTGGATGCAGTGTCCAACTGGCCACAAAGCATCTCCACTGTCACGTCTTGCTTTTCTTAATTCTGAAATGGTCAACGTTCCAGAAGAAGACAAATAAAATGTTTCAAAGATATTCTAAAACTCTTCTTGAAGCACGACAGCTTTGACATCCTTGACAGGGTGAAGATCACGACAAATCATTCAAAATGGTGACAACATGTCTGTCAAACTGCATCACATTTTGAATCCAGTATCTTGCTGATACATTACAGCAGCAACAGAGAAGGAAAGCAAAGGAAGAAATTCCTGCTCTCTGGATCCCATTTCCTTATGGGATATGCTGCCGCATGCATTGATCAAGAATCAGTCAGCTCCCTCACATTAAGACCCATGGCAGAAACTCAAGATCGGGGTAGACATTATCCTTGAATCAATCTGATTATGACCAAATATCCATTACCAACCTGTCCAGTGTAGAGAATTACACATGATTTCAGATATATTAAACAATCTATTTTCCATTGAACATGTTACATTAACAAAAATAGCCAAAGTTTTGATAAAATGTCAATTTTATCTTTTAATGAAGTAGGATTGTATTTTTGGGAAAAACAGAACAACTATTCTAATGAAATGTTTTAAAGATTTTAGTTTAGTCATCTATAGCAATGGTATTTTGCTGAGAAAACTATTCTAAAATACAATACAGTGAAGATCTGTTTACCAAACAGATCTCTTTTCCCTACCATATTTGAACATGCAAAAACAAACTACAAATCTTGTGGTTGTTGGGATGCTGGTAATTTGTCAAAATCAAACTTGCTACTGGATGGGGGAAGATGGGGGCTGGGGAGTGAGTTCCATGCATTTGTCTGGGATCTATACAATGTGTAGAGGGAACATGGAAAGGATTGTTGCAGAGTTGACAGCCAGCTGAGGACTCAGAGCATCATCAGCACAGGAATTGGGAATAAGTTATCACTTCCAATACTGCAGCAGTCACATGAACTGAAGACACAGAAAGGAATTTATTCATAAAATTTTATATTTTTTAATTATGCTTTTGAGTTTTTTCCACCATAAACAGATTACAAAATGAAATGGAAATTCTATCTCCTGCTCCACATAGCTGCAGCTTGGCATACATACAGCACTGTAGTGATTGCCTTTTAGTCAATTATCATTTGGTTTTTACAATGCGTTCAGTTAATGAGTTTATCTCTTTGGATATTGAATTCAAAAATTATATATTAAAATCACAAAGAGGAACAGCTTTTCATAATTTCTGATCTATGAACAAAGCTTGATATTTTTAACAGGCACAAAATAACCACACAATGACTGATGTGTTCTTTGGATTTTACTGTTACGTTAACTCTCAAAACATGAACATTGAGACTGGTTTCCTACTGAGAACAAATATCAAAAGCTTTATTCATACAACAACTAAAGATGTTAAAACTCCATAACATTGGAATAGTCTGGGCTCACTGGTTGATTAACTGACTTTCCTGATGGATTATAAGGTATAGAGGTAGCTGCTCAAGATGGAATTCATACCATTATAGAAAAGTTTCACATGACATAGCACTGATGTCATCACTTAACTCTCTTCAAGGTAAAGGCTTGCTTAATCATTGAGATTTGTGTTTAATAAACCTTGTTTTGAAATGGTGTGACAGACCTTTGTGACAGGTCAGAATTGCACCAGGAACTTTTAGCCCAGACTTAGAATGTTACCACTGTGTGCAACAAAAGCCCCTGCCTGATTATAGATACGTGTAATGTCACAATGTTGCCCCCCGCCTTTACTTTTAAAGAATATTATTTATCCCATGAGTAACACTTACAAGGGTACAAACCAAAAATAACAGATGCATTTACGAGTTGTTTCATTCTGTAAAGATAATGTTTCCACAAATGTTTGGTTGACAGGTTGCTGTTGCACAATTTCACACTGATGTGTTGCCTGCTTGTATAGAGTGGTATGAACTGTTCCCTGTGAGCTCATTGTTATCTGGTGTTAACACAGTGTCCAAATCATCATCTTTGACTATCTGTGGATGATCATATACAATTCAAGTATATCTTGTGTTCTTTTCTGAAAACATGTCTGTCACTCATCCTGATATCATATGAGCTGAGCACATTTTCTCTATATCCTTCAACGTATTCAGGTATAAATGCTATTGTCACCTGTTTTGACAGGAGGGAAATGGAGGAGGTTATCTACACAGTCTTCGATCGTGTTCCTGTCCCATTCACACTCTTTTTTTCCAGCAAGTTGTCCTGCTTATCTAGTTAGGAAGTATGTAAGATAAAAGAACACTACACGTTTGTCTTCTGAGCTTCAGAGTTGCTGGTGATAGTAGATCTTTACCTCAGTCTAGCTCAGAGGTTTAATATGGCATTTCTGAAGTCTTGATGAGTTGCTTTACGCTTCATGATCATTGCATTAACTGTTTAGATAGAACACTCTGAGACAATTGGGATATGAATAAAGTGGGGAAGAGAGGACTTGCTGGATTCTTCATTTCCTGCACATGTCTTGGAACGGGTTTCCTACATTTTAAGGACTATTGGCTGATACAGTTTGCTGTGGGATGCCCAACAAACTGAAAGTAGCAATTAACATGTCAATGGCACTGGTAGTATCTGTGACTTGTCTGAGAGAAAGTTTGGTCAAATAATTTGTCACAAATATATAATCTTAAGTGTAGTCAAGGGATTGGCATAACTCACCTCTGTATAGCCAAGCTGAATGCACTTGTTCAGGAATCTGCTTAATGTATTCAGGCCACCTACTAGTGAGGATGTCATTATCAGATGTAGCATGTTGAATTTGTTCTGCTTGATTATGTTTACAGTGGACTAGATCAATATAAAATATGCCCTAATTCTTATATTCAGTGTCATCCACCTAATCTATTCATTGCTTTCTGGATTTGAGAGCAGACTCAAATTATCTGAATTTATAACGTTTGATCCCAGTTTGTACTACACTTCCAGATTTTGAGGAGATGACATCGGAATTGCGTTAGTGCACTTGTGAAGTGGCTTGGTGGAAAATATTAACAAAGGTATATGATCAGTCTAGTCTACTAAGTGTTTGTCAAAGATGTATGTGTGTAATTGCTGTGGTCCAAACACCAGTTCCAGAGTTTAACTTCGATGTTGCCTGAGTGATTGTAAGGACTTTGGATCCAAAATGTAATTGGCTTGTTGTCCTGCAATAAACCTTCACCACCAAGACCTTTTTGAGATCTGTCTCCTTTCAGGATGGCTGATCTCAATTAGTTGTAGTGCTTGAGTGTGCATTTGTCAGGCAAGAGAGCATCTTTCAGGATTTAACAATATATTGGTGTCACAGAAGATCTCTGAGTGGAGAGAGTCCAGCCTCAAAACGTGGCATGTATGACGATGATCGGAAGAAACGAAGGCACTGTTGCAAGTCATCTTCATCCGACAGTGTAGCCATCTCCTGGCCATCGTCGTCATCTAGCTCAGTCCGTTGTGATTCCACAGGATGAATAAATGGAACAGAACAAGTTCAGTTGATTTATATTAATTTGATATGTCTCACTGTTCAACATATAGCCATGTGCTTTGTCCGTCTCCATAAGGAAGAGAGCATCTCTGGCCAGCTTATCTGACCCCAAACACACTCCGTCCCATCCCCCGCTGCACAACCCCTTCCCCAGTGGAATCTGGCAATCCTCATACCCAACCAGAACCCAGTCCTCCTCCTGGATGCAACCGTGGTTTCCCTCCCCCCACCACAGGAGCCTGACACTCCAACCTCTTCTATCCACTTGTCACACCCAATATTCATCTCTCCTGACCAATTCGACATTTCACCCCCACCAACAAAATATCTGCCAAACAAGGTCTGGAAAGTACTAAGCTCCAGTGGGTCAAGGGAGAGGTACACTGACCAATAGCCAATTTTTGCATCCAATTTGGAAAAGTACTTAGCACCAGAGAACTTGGAGTTGAGCTCCATCAGGGTGAGTATCTAATGTGGATATTTTCCGTTACCTGAGGTCTGAACATAAATGTGTTGTTCCATCTCTCTGAGCATACAGTGAAGGACTTATACTGATCAGTGTGAAGTTCAACCTTGCAGGTAAAGTAATTGCATTCCATTGTGTCTAGTTTCATCTTCTATATGAACGGTACAGTATATGAACACAACATTTGTGAGAATGTTCAATACTGGACTGTGCACAATTTAGGATTAGAGTCATAGAGTCACAGAGACTTGGTCCAATCCGTCCAATCCACCTAGCTTTGAGCCAGTTCTGTATCCAAATGGCTAGTTCTCCCTGTGTTCCATGAGACCTAACCTTGCTAACCAGATATCCCAACCCAATCTAGTCCCACCTGCCAGCACCCGGCCCATATCCCTCCAAACACTTCCTATTCATATACCCATCCAAATGCTTTTTAAATGTTGCAATTGTACCAGCCTCCACCTCTTTCTCTGGCAGCTCATTCCATACACGTACCACCCTCTGCGTGAAAAAGTTACCCCTTAGGTCTCTTTTATATCTTTCCCCTCTCACCCTAAACATATGCCATCTAGTTCTGGACTCCCCCACGCCAAGGAAAAGACTTTGCCTATTTATCCTATCCATGCCACTCATAATTTTGTAAACTTCTATAAGATCAACCCTCAGCCTCCGATTGTTTAGCAACACTTCCTAGGACCTTACCATTAAGTGTATAAGTCCTGCTAAGATTTGTTTTCCCAAAATGCAGCACCTCGCATTTATCTGAATTAAACTCCATCTGCCACTTCTCAGCCCATTGGCCCATCTGATCAAGATCCTGTCGTAATCTGAGGTAACCTTCTTCGCTGTCCACTACACCTCCAATTTTGGTGTCATCTGCAAACTTACTAACTATACCTCTTATGCTCACATCCAAATCATTTTTATATAAATGATGAAAAGTAGTGGACCCAGCACAATCCTTGTGGCACTCCACTGGTCACAGGCCTCCAATCTGAATAACAACCCTCCACCACCACCTAGCTTTGAGCCAGTTCTGTATCCAAATGGCTAGTTCTCCCTGTGTTCCATGAGACCTAACCTTGCTAACCAGTCTCCCATGGGGAACCTTGTCAAACACCTTACTGAAGTCCATTTAGATCCCATCTACATTCTATTTGGCAAATAAAATTAAGGAGAATCCAAAGGGTTTTTACAAATACATTAAGGACAAAGAGTAAATAGGGAGAGAATAGGGCCCCTCAAAGATCAGCAAGGTGGCCTTTGTGTGGAGCCACAGGAAATGGGGGAGATACTAAATGAGTATTTTGCATCAACATTTACTGTGGAAGATATAGAATCTATAGAAATAGATGGTGACATCTTGAAAAATGTCATTATTACAGAGGAGGAAGTGCTGGATGTCTTGAAATACATAAAGTGGATAAATTTCCAGGATCTGATTAGGTGTACCCTAGAACTCTGTGGGAATCTAGGGAAGTGATTGCTGGGCCTCTTGCTGAGATAGTTGTAATATCGATAGTCACAGGTGAGGTACCAGAAGACTGGAGGTTGGCTAACATGGTGCCACTGTTTACGAAGGTTGGTAAGGACAAACCAGGGAACTATGGACCAGAGAGCCTGACGTCGGTGTACATTGCACCTGGAAGGTATTATTGGTGTCAAATCTTTCTGGATATAAATATGTGAGATTACAGATGGACTCAACTTACGATGAATAACAGAATAATGTTAGCACTCACACCAGTGCCAATTTTAATTTGCGATTCATGTTGACCATATTTCTGGGATACATAATCTTAGTTATAATGGATGCTTCAACTCTTCTTTTGTTGTCAATTAGTCAGACCTGTTGTCAGAGCAACCTCATGTACATTTGATTAGTAACTGGAAGCCACTTGGTTACAGGTATTTCCTGAACTTCATTTATGCACTTTAATAGTACAATCTTGGGAACATCTTTTGTGTTAGACTTTGGCTAAATGCTTCCATGTGTTGAGTTTCATGCTGTGCCTTGGGTTTCCTGATGATTAGGCTTTCTGCTCATCTTTGTCCAATGTGTCTCTCTGTGGCATGCAGCCCATATGTATCTTAGAATGTTCTGGCAACTAGAAAAAGCACAACTCATGCATGACATGATGATTTGTTAACTTTGTTTACTGTTGCTATTGTCGCGAACTGAAGAGCTCCAAGAGTCAATTAATAAGGTATCCTTAGCTTTATCTGACAGCATATTTTGGAGTGATTTGATTTGTATAGAAGCTATTTGCCAATTTTATGAGTCTTTCATTCAGTTATTCTTTGCTGATGCAGCTTTGCGCTGACATCTACCAAAATAAAAACATAGTCAGTTATTTAAATCAGTCGCTGTCTCTCTGTAAATTCTACTCTGTGAATTCTGAAGTTTTCCCTAAACTTGAGCTGATCCTTCAAGGGTTGAGAAATCTTTTCAGGACTGGTCAGATCAGTGGCAAAGAAAACTAGAGAATCAAATCTTCCCAAACTTCATTTCCATACAGATAGAAGTTTCACAATTTTCTTCACTTGTTGAGCTATTTGTCAGTCAGTGAGGTGAACTGTGATTGCTTGTTTCAAAACTGGACCTGCCTTTTTGTACAATATGAGAACATCATTTGTTCCTGTCCTACTCAAAAAAACCCTCCCCCCTCATCTCCAGTGTGGATGTAGGTGACCAAGAAGGTCTTAGGCTCTTCTATCCACAATTCTACAATTGTCCTGAACATAACTCGTCGCTGCAAGCACTTCACGTTCCCATCCTGACACATGCACTTACCCTCAGCCTGTTTCCTTCACATACTCATGCCTCAAAATGACCTTTCACAAATGTTATCAATTTCTCCTGCACACTCAAGTCATTGTGAATGCTCACATCTCTCTGCCATCTTTCCCTAACACATGTTAAAGTTCTCACCTCATTTCAGCTGGATATTGATGCCATCCCTCCTATTATATTGAGGGGAGTGTAACTGTAGGGAAAACTTAGTGGGGGAGGGGGGCTGATACTGTTGAAGTGGTTGGCTATAGTGTGTTCTTAGCTCTTGTCCTCTCATCAGTGATAGAATTGGAACTGCAAAATCTGCCTGAAGGTCGTGTTGAAGAATGACCTCAGGAATGTGCAGCTAAGGTTTGAATGAAGTGCAAGGAACATGAAGGACCTTCGAAGAAGTTGAGAATCACCTGTCAAGAAACAATAGCACTCTCTTACAGAAGAAATGCTTGAAGAACACGCTCTCACCTGACAATGGCTGAAGCGCTTCAGTGTAATTGATCAAAGCCTTCCTAACACGTCAGTTTCACAGTTTCTGCTGTGCACGCACCTCAGTGACCCTAACCAGCTTCACAAATTGCATTGTAACTATGTGCTGTGGGGACAGGAGGAATGTAAGATTAAAAACACTTTTAATTGTCTTTTTAATTGCTATCCAAACAGATTCAACTGCATTCTCTGCTGGACTCAGAACCCACTTCGAGGAAAGCCAGAAGAGGGCAGATTGATGCAGAGTTCCCAAACCAACATCAATTTTCGGGAATTTAACTCCCACATGTCCAGAAACATGCACCCTTGGCTATTCTTTGTTTGTCTCGTACCTCCTCAATTTTCCTATCTTCCCCAGAAAAGTCTCATTCCTGAATGTGAGCATTTTTTAATCTCTATCTTTTTGTTAACTTTCCCACTTTCTTTGGTTCACTGGGTCTCCCAAATGCAAGTCACAATAATTTGAAGTAACATGTGAGATGCTATCTATTTCTATATTTTAAAACTGTTTTTACCACACATTAGCAGTGCCACTAATTAATTTCGAATATCCTGCTGATCTTTCACTGACAAAAGTCTTTTGATTTCAACCCCACTAGAGCCTGAATTGACAGCTCCAGGATTATTCGAGCAATTACACTATAATAAATTCCTTTCAAGGTAATATAAAATTCCCCTTTAATGAAGACTTATTGTAAGTAACTTCTAAAGAAATCTTTTCAGTGAATTACCACTGCAATAAGACAACATTAATCAGAAATAATTCAGAAGAATTATTCAAAGAAATTTATGAAGCGGCATGGTGGCTCAGTGGTTAGCACTGCTGCCTCACAGTGCCAGGGTCCCAGGTTCAACTCCAGCCTCAGGCAACTGTCTGTGTGGAGTTTGCACATTCTCCCGACATCTCTGTGGGGTTTTCTCCGGGTGCTCCAGTTTCCTCCCACAGTCCAAAGATGTGCCGGTCAAGTGAATTGGCCATGCTAAATTGCCCATAGTGTTAGGTACATTTGTCAGAGGGAAATGGGTCTGGGTGGGTTCCTCTTCAAAGGGTCAGTGTGGATTTGTTGGGCCGAAGGGCCTGTTTCGACACTGTAGGGAATCTAATTTCTATCAACTGTGATGGTAATGCATTTGCCTGGGTAGATGTAAGTGGAGATGGAAACGCGAATCCATGTTTTCTTAAGAGCTTTCCTTTCTCCAGACTTTGGGATTAACATTTGCCCCTGTGCAGGTCCAGCAGCAGTAGCGTCATGACTTGAATGATTTTAAGAGGGAAACCTTATTTGCATGCCATTGAACTGTCCTCAAACAAAATGACCAAGAGATTGGCTGAAAGTGGCTGCCCAGTCAGTAAAAGGGGACAAGTGCAGCATCATTTTTACTGATCAGTTCATGTGACTGTAGCTGAATTACAGAAGGGAAAGCTTGGGGCAGCGAAACACTTAGAGGTAACTTTCTAATAAACAAACAGTACACTTTTAAATGATTGGAAATAATTGTTTACAACGATACTTGCATCTGTTTTTCGACAGCTAGGTCTTAGAATCCTGCCTTGGCATATAGAAGGAGCAAAAAGGAAAAGGGAGATAGGAAACAAAAATCCTTGCATGTTTGGGTAAAGATTCCAAAGCATTGCTTTATCTTTATCAAGTGTTATTGCCATTCGGAAATGAACAGCAGGAATGTTGCTTAATTTGATTCACTGGTAGCCTTTTCCAGGTATGAATAGAGAGTTTGTTAAAATGTGAGTGAAGAAACCAAATAATAGTTTAATATGTAGGCCCAGCTGCACTCCCAATTGCTTTCCCTCCAGAGATGTGAAAATAGAGATGGTGCAGCAAGGAGGTGATCCAATTCATCACTCCAAAGCAGCCTCCTAATAAATCGACAATTAGACATTACCTGCAACATGTGATGGCAGGTTTAAAACTTCAGCAGCCTTAAGTCCTATATTACATCCATTTATCTAGCAGAAGGTTAGATATTTCTGGATCTAGCTCGTAACTGGAAAGTAGTTCCTCATGATCCTGGCCAAATACGTGCAAAAATGCTTCCAGTTAACTTTGATGGTGCCTTGGCACATACTGACATATAGAATATTTTAGCTGTTGATCACTCTGGCAAATACTACTGAAAGTATGAGGTATTGTTGTTGAGATTCTGCCATGGAAACAACAGTCATTGTAATATCTTGTTTATGCTGTCGTTCTGCTATCTATTTTCCTTTTAGCAGGTTGGCATGGTGCATCAGTGGATAGTCCTGCTGCCTCATGGTACCAGGGACCTGGATTCCATTCCAGTCTCTGTGTGGAGCTTACTTATTCTCTCCATGTTGCATGGGTTTCCTACCACAGTCCAAAGATGTGTAGGTTAGAATGGATTGGCCTTGGGAAATGTAATGTTACAGGGGTAGGGTGCAGGTGAGTTGCTCTTTAGAGAGTTGACATTGAAAGGCCTGCTTCTCCACTGTAGGTATTCTATGCCAATTGTTTTCTCAAAAGTGCTTTCTAGCCATTTTTCTCCTAATTAAGGAAAAATCTGATATTGAAAATAAGGGTTATTATAGCAATTGGAACCAGGTAGATCTTATTGACTATGAGTTCCTTGATTAGTGTTGTGAACCTAGGACAATCAGGGCACCCTGGCTGACAGATATAAACAGGGGACGCAGAGAGTCTCCTGGCTTCAGGGTCTGACTCCGAGCTGGCTGGTCACAGCCAGTGTACTGTGTATGTGTAAATAAAGGGTGACCTGGTGATGGGATACCAGCCTGTCTGCAGTTATTTGTTATAATATCACAAAGGCAAAAAATTATTTCATAATTACATAGGTAAGCTTACCTTTAACATTTTTGATTTTAGTATCTTCATTAGAAGTTAATTTACCCAATACCAACCTATTAGAAAGCATAAGGATTGAATTGATGTTATTTTCAGAGTCTTCATTCTCTTAGGCCTGTCTGTGTGGGGCTGCACATCCAATGTGCTGTAACCTGAGTAAGTGGATTGCAGAGAATCTTCTACGATAAATTAACACAATTCTTTCAGGTACCACAGCAACATTTTTGTTACATCTTTCCTCCAGCCTTAACAATAGTTATAATCCTGTTAGAGAATGAGGATGAAGAAGGCAGGCCTACAGGGAGATTGGGTAGGACATGGTGGAGGAGAAGGAGAGGGTGGAAAGTGACATGGATGAAGCTGGTTCCAATCATTGCCTGCCAAAATGTTCAGTTGAAACTTCTATTGTGACATTACACAATTGGTTTCATAACTCTCTGCACACTGTATTTGGCTCATTGACATTAGTGAGCCCAATCACCAAGGTCACCATTATTCTTGTCTGTTCCCACTCCATTAGTAATTTGGATATGTTCCACCTGATGATAAATCAAGGGTCTGGGTTTTGTGGTCGATGGTGCTCATTGCGTGGCCCGAATCAAGTGGTCGGGGTCAGAATCCCTCTTTTAGACTGAGATCAGATGGAGATTTGCCTCATTACATATTGAGGAGTTTTCTGGCCAGATTTCTCAAACAGGAGACTTTTTCTTTATTTCAGAAATATACTTTATTCAAAAATTTATTTGGATTTCTATACAATTGGTCATGCCATTCTTGTGCACACATTACATTGCTTTACATACAGACATCGAAATTTATTTCTCATATATACAAGTCTGTACACTTACTATCCAGCTCATCTGCTGAGGCGTCAGCGGAGCCCAAATGACAGGGTGAGCCCTCTGTTCTTCTTAGGCAGGCAGACCTTACACGGTGGTCTTTCCCCACCGCGCCTTGGCGGCAGCTGCCCAAGCTTCAGCGCGTCCCTCAACACGTAGTCCTGCACCTTGGAATGTGCCAGTCTGTAACACTCAGTCGGGGTCAACTCCTTCAGCTGGAAGATCAACAGGTTTCAGACCGCCCAGAGAGCGTCCTTCACCGAGTTGTTGATCCTCCAGGCACAGTTGATGTCTGTCTCGGTGTGCGTCCTGGGGAACAGACCATAGAGCACGGAGTCGCGCGTCACGACGCTGCTCAGGACGAATCTCGACAAACACTACTGCATTCCTCTCCAGACTTCTTCTGCGTAGGCACATTCCAGAAGGAGATGTGTGACAGTCTCGTCCCCCCAACAGCTGCTTCGAGGGCAGCGTGCGGTGCGGGAGAGAGTCCAGGCGTACATAAAGGATCTCACAGTCAGAGCCCTTCTCACCACCAGCCAAGCCATGTCTTGGTGCTTGTTGGAAAGTTCTGGCGATGAGGCATTCTGCCAAATGGCTTTGACATCAAGGTGAGGGTGGCATTGGGTGTGTTTTTTCCCCCGTTGCCCAGATCTTTATACATCGAGTACCTTCGGACCCGGTCTATCTTTGATCTCCATATGAACTGGAAGATGGCCCGGGTGACTGCAGCGGCACAGGTTCTGGGAATAGGCCAGACCTATGCCACATATAACAGCAATGACAGTGCCTCACACCTGATGACCAGGTTTTTCCCCGCGATGGAGAGTGACTGTAGCTTCCATCTGCCCAGTTTCTGCCTCACTTTGCTGATACGCTCCTTCCAAGACTTGGTGCATGCCCCACCACACCCCACCCCCGAACCAAATACCCAGCACCTTCAGGTGGTCGGTCCTGACGGTGAAGGATCGAGGATTGGTCGGCCCAGTTCCCGAACAGCAAGGCCTCGCTCTTGCCTCGGTTTACCTTGGCCCCCGAGGCCCGTTCGAACTGGTCACATATGCACATGAGTCTGTGCACGGACAGCGGATCCGAGCAGAAAACGGTGACGTCATCCATGTACAGGGACGCCTTAACCTGCAGGCCCCCGCTGCCAGGAATAGTCACCCCTCTCAGGCTCGCATCCTTCCTGATGGACTCAGCCAATAGCTCTATGCAGCACACAAACAAGGCGGGAGAGAGAGGGCAGCCCTGCCTGACTCCAGATCTGACTGGGAGGCTATCTGATTCCCACTCATTGATTGAGACTGCACTGACAATGTTGGTGTAAAGCAGTCTGATCCAATTGCAGATTCCCTCCCCAAAGCCCATTTTGGATATAACATCTCTCATATTAGTGTGTGGTATCCTGTCAAAGGCTTTCTCCTGGTCCAGACTGATCAGGCAGGTGTCCAACCCTCTGTCCTGCACATAGGCGATCGTATCCCTGAGGAGTGCGAGACTCTCAGCGATCTTCCTGCCCGGTACAGCACAGGTTTGGTCAGGGTGAATCACCGACCCCAGAGCAGACCTGACCCGGTTGGCGATTACCTTTGACAAAATGTTGTAATCCGTATTTAATAGTGAGATTGGTCTCCAATTTCTGAGTTCCTCCCTCTCCCCCTTCCGCTTGTAGGTGATGATGCCTTTCCTCATGGATTCACTCATGGTACCTGCCAGAAGCATACTGACATACACCTCCAGCAGGTCCCGGCCAAACAAGTCCCACAGAGCAGAATAGAGCTGAACCAGTAAGCCATGGCTTCCGGGAATTTTATTCTTTTCCAAGGATAAAATTGATCAGCTCGTCCAGAGATAGCGGCTGGTCCAGCCTCTCCCGTGTTCTGTCATCTAAGACCTCCATGATAGAGGACAGGAACGACTGGGAGGCCACGCTGTCGGTTGGCTTTGGGTCATATAGACTGGCATAGAAGGATTTGCTGATCCTCATGACGTCAGCCTGAGATGACGTTATCGAGCCATCTTCTTCCTTCAGGCTGCTGTGCACGGAGCTCTCTTTGTGCACCTTCTGGAAGAAGAAATGTGAGCACGTCTCATCCTGCTCCACCGAGCGGATCCTGGACTGGAAGATTATCTTGGAGGCCTCCGAGACAAAGAGCGAGGCTTGCTGGCCCTTCACCTCCTGGAGGTCCTCCGTGACATCGACCCCCATCGTCTGCAGCAGGAGCAGGTTCTGCATACTTTCCTGGAGCTGAGACAGTTTTCCCCGTCTCTCTCTCGCCTCCTGAACACCTTTGATGATGAAGAACGACTTGATGTTCCCTTTTACTGTTTCCCGCCACTCCGCTGGGGACTCAAAGAGGGGCTTCACGGTTCTCCAGCCTGCGTAATCCCTCTTGAGCTCCTCAATGTTTCCCGGGGTCAACAGCTTTGTGTTCAGCTTCCACGTTCCCTTACCAGCCCGCTGCTCGTCCTGTAGGTGACAGTCAGCCAGCAGGAGGCAGTGGTCAGAGAAGAACACCGGCTTGATGTTGGTGGCTCTGATCGAGAGCGTTCGGGACACAAACAGGTAATCTATCCTTGAGCGGATAGACCCGTCTGCCCGTGACCAGGTCTATCTACACTGCGCTCCGTCTGCAGAGGTGCTGAAGACGTCATGCAGCTTGGCATCTTTTACCGTTTCCATCAGGGCTCTGGACATGGCGTCCAGTTTACTGTCCCCCCCGCCAGATTGTCCATCTGCATCAATGATACAGGTGAAGTCTCTGGCCAGAATGACCGGCCTGGACGTAGCCAGCAACAGTGGAAGCTGCTGCAGGACGGCCAACCGTTCACTCTTACCCACTGGGGCGTACACATTAATCAGTCTCAGGGGAGCATTCCTGTACATGACGTCGGAGACGAGGAGGCGTCCGCCCACCACCTCCTTAACCTTGGAGATGGTGAAGTTGCCTCCCCGCAACAGGATACCCAGGCCGGAGGCGCAGCTATCGTTGCCCCCCCAACCAAACTGACAGACCATGGGTCCACAAGCTCGACCATCTCCTGTAGCTGCTGTGGTGCGGTATCCCACACTCCTGCAGAAACAGGACGTCGGCTTTAACGTTGGCAGGGAAGGCCATCGTAGAAACCCATCGCATAGCCAATTTGATGCTACGCACATTGATGCTGGCAGTTTTTATCCCCATTTTATCAGTTTATGAGGTTACCAGTGTCCATTTGCTACTGGTCTTGCCTTTCTGGGGTAGCTGTGTGCATCCCCGTGGTGACAGCAAACTGCTGGACCCTCCCAGGGCTGAGGTAGCTGTCTGGCTCTACGCTGGGGCCATTTCCCCGCTCTGGTGTCTTCGGGTCGGGCCCAGGGTCTGCACAGTCCAGTTCTCTGTCTGACAGCGGGGCTGTCACAGGACCACTGTTCCGAATTACCTGGAGCTGTGGGCCGGTGGGTATCTCGTGGTTCTCACCGGGTGGGGGAAGGTCTTAAGCCGTCCCCTCAGAGGGATCATCTTTTCCTGTTTGGGAGGTGCTGCCCTCCTTTTTCCCCGTGGTGCTCTGTCTCTTCCTCTGGTGACGTCCCTCCTTGCACCCGTCTTCACCATCGGAAGAGCTGCCTGTATCCTCCTCGTGTAGGCTGCTGCACCTCCCCGCTGTCTGCCGTCTGATCCTCTCCAGCCTGTCCTTTCTTCTGGGTGCCACCAGACACCACTCCCATGCTGTTTTGTGGTACCTTGCTGGTCTGATACAGTCCAAGGCTCATGTTGCCACCTCCGGCCATCTGTGCATAGGTGGCGGCCCCTCGTCTTGGGCAGGCCTTGTACGTGTGGCCCGCCTCTCCGCACAGAGACTTCCCAGCTGAAACAGGTCAGTCGATTATAGCAATCCATGCAGCTAACAGCAGTGTACATCGACACTGGACTCAAGACCTATTTTTTATGGCAGTAACTGCCCTCTTCTATGGTTTAAAGGTTCAAGAACCAGTTCGACAGCTCCAGGTACACAATCCTTTATTTGAAACCCTCGGGGCCAGCTGGTTTTTGGAATGCTGAAATACTTTGGATTTCAGAATAAGTAACAATTTAGCAGTGAATTTTTTTTTAAAACTTACCGAACAGCAGATGCCCCCTGTGAGTACTACGAGCCCTGAGACAGTGCTGGGCCACGCTGCCACGTCACATCTAAGTGACAAGGGTCGAGTGGGTGTGGAGTTGGGTTAAGTGTTTGCGTCAAACAATCTTGTTATAGAGAGAAAAACTTCACAAGGAAAGCTTCGGATTTTTGAACTTTTTGGATTTCAGGATTCCGGTTAAAAGATTGTGGACCTGTACTGAGAGAAGGTAAATGAGGAGGTAAGTTTACCCCCTGGTCAAGTCAGATTGTGATGGCGGATGCTGGTATAGGGGGTGGGGTCAGGTCCATGGTTGGGGGTGAGGTTGGATGGGGGTGTTCCTCTGGGATAGGGGGTGTTGAGTCATGCAAAGGTGTGTCCATGGGGATGTTCTGGAGTGGATCAATTCTTCGGGATGGGGGGGTGGTATAATCATTGGTGAGTTGAAGATTCCATTTTAATAGCCAAGAGTTCGACTGTGTTTTAAAATGATTTCCTGGCTGACTATTAAGGTAAGTAAGTTCTAGTCTTTCAAAGTGTATGACTCTAATTCAGATTTGAGAAGCTGTCCAGAGCATTCCAAAAGCTGCATAATTCCCCAGCAGAGGTTCCCAGGGAATGTGCTTTAGGATTTCCAAGATTTCTGCTCAGTTCTAATGCGGAACTCCTGTCTGCGCTGTCACAACAAAGATTTTCTGATTGGAAGATCTGTGCCTTAAATGTATTTGCACACCATGATCCCAGTGAATGGTGAGAATTTTGGCTGCCTTGAGGGAGGATTCCGTTCCAGTACGGGTTGCAGTGAAGCCCAGTTGAGCAGTTTAGTGCGGGTGGAAACAGCAGATGGTTGTGGGTGTAGTTTTGTCACAAACTACAAAAACCTGCAATTGTGAAATGATGTTATCGCAATCGCATTTCATAAGGCGTTCAAAAATCATTTTTGGTCGACATACTAAAATGTAAACATTTCTAACAAAATTTTAAATTTAAATATGTTTGATCAATGAAGTGATTTTGACCAATGAAGTCATTTTAAATAGTGGCATTTAAAAAGTTGATTAATTGTCATCATAATCACAGCTCATAGATTTTCAATTTTAACATGGCTTTTCAGAGTTTTAAGAGATCTTTTGTTCAAAATATCATTTTCCATTTTTAAAAAGTGTGGCTCCCCTTATGCTTTGAAGTCAATGTGTAAAATTTTAATTCTTTTGGAATGATTGAGCAGTTACCCCAATTGCACACTGAATTGCATTGTTGGTCCACTGCTACTTTCAGAATAATGCAGCTGTGCACTGTCTGGAAATAGTGCAGCCTTTCCAACACCCAGTAATTGTGCATGCTGAATACAGCAACACTAGAGCAACTGCAAAATCCAGTCCTATACTTGTACATTCCAAAGAAGATGCCATCATTTTTTCTTACTCAAGTTTCATGCCTCGACTTCATAATTCACATCTCCAGTGCAATCATAATGAGGTCTGGTCTGTTCATTATTGCCCATATTAGTGCCCATTCTAAGGGTCAACGTAATAAAAGGAGTAAGTTCTGCTCCCCAATGGAAATTCTGGGGTCCAACAATTGTATTCTAAATGTTTCTGCTATGTTAAAAGATAACTATCTAACTACCATTATTGCTTCGTTCATGCCACTGGCTATTTATGACTGATCTCCCTTCCACCTTTCTGAAGATGAGAGCTGGGTTCTGTGGATGGGCTGGCATCCTGAGAGATAGTGATTACATGCACGCCTCTCCCACTCCCAACTGGATGCATCTTGCTGATAGCTAGGGATATCTGTGTGTGGTCAGACCCTCAGCCAAGACTGAATACTGGGAGGCTCACCATTGAAGTTTTTTTTCAAGCTGATCTCTAAGCTCTTAAGATCCGAACTGAGGCCCAAGAGTCAAAGGACACAGTCACAGCAAAACGACTACTTTGTTTTGACCCTCTGATTCCTACCAATAAATAGCCTTAGAGTCACATCATAGAATCCTTCAAGAACTCAAGCAGGAATGAACTTAATGTACATCAAAGGGACCGCACAAATGGAATCATATGAGCAAAGGTAGGCCATTCAGCCCAAGGAGTCTACTCTGGCATTCCGTGAGATCATAACTAATCTGAAAATCTTCAACTCCACTTTATTGCCTTTTCCTCATAACCTTTGATTCCCTTATGAATAAAACTCTGTCTCTCTCAGCCTTGAGTCTACTTAATGACCCAGCTTCAACAGTCTTCTATGTAATTAATTTCACAGATTCATCACCCTCTGTGAGAATATATTCCCCTTCATCCCCACCTTAAATGCGCAAATTCTTAATCTAAGATTATGCCTTCTAAGTAGTGCTCTTGTGGTACGGTGGTAGTGTCCCTACCGCTAAACTAGAAGGCCCAGGTTCAAGCTGCACCTGCTTCAGAGGTGTATAATAACATCTCTGAACAAGTTGATTAGAGAATATCTATGCCCTCTAAGTCCTACACTCTCCCACAAAATATCTCCAAGATATCGACGCCTTCTTATACTTTACTCCTGCAGCATCACACCTAGTGCCTTCTCTTTAAAAAGGTAAATCTGATCACATTTCATTTTCTTTTGCCATTACTAATTGAGAATAGTTGCCTACAATGGAAAGATGTCGTAGTAATTTAAGAGGCATACAATCCCTATTGTCCCTCATGCATATGAAAACTCAACAGGGTCGCATACTAAAGTTACTTAAGTAAGCTGGTACACATCACAATCTTAAAATTTTCTCCAGGTTTGTAGAATCTGTCCTTGTTACTTACTTGATATTATATGTATACTTGTTGACTTGAGATGAAGTGCTTCAGTAATTTTCATTAGGCATTTTAATATTTTATAATTTCAAACTTAATATATTCAAAACTGTTATTTGTTATTCATTACTGCTTAAGAATGAAGTTGTATGTCATCATACTGAAATTAGATTTCTGTAATCTTGTTAGAATTTCCCTAATTTGTTACCATAATCTCAAGGGGTAAAAATTACTTTCTATAGCTCAGTGTTTTATTATGATGGCATTAAGCTTCACAGCATTACTATAACTGTTTGCCTTAATAAGTTTATTATCTTTGTGATTACATTTGATGGTATGCCAGGCAGCTTTCATGGGGTTTAATTGTAGAGACTTCAATTTATTTTGGGAAATGTTTCTCAGTAGTTTTCTGAATCCCCTGTTGCTTGCTTGGAAGCAGGAAGCAGGGTTGACCTGATGTGATTGAGGGAGATTGTACAAAAATGTGGAGACTTGTGTAAATCAGGAGTGATTGATGGGCTACTGAAGTGATTTTGACAGAGTGGGATGGTGAAATACCATACCAGCATTGGTGCTGTGATGAATGATGAAGTAGCATTACTTGAGCAAGCACTTCTTAAACGGAATGCAATGCATAGATAAGAACTTTGCACGCTGGGACAGGATTATTCACCACAACTCTTTGAATGAGTATTAAACAAAATGCTTCACAAGTTATTGTTGAAAATATATCATGCTCAACAAAACACAAAACTATCACAATTTTTACTAGAGTATTCCAGAATAAAGGCATAACCCAAATATAGGAATCTAATCTAATCTACTATAGCCAAGGTATCGCCGCAAAGTAGCTTTCAGTTTTCCTTTGCTTATTATAATGAAATGATATTGTTATGGCTATGAATACAAAAACATTTTATCAAGGTAGAGAGTAACTAACTTTAAAAGTAACTTATTTTGTTGAATAACTAGAGTTGGATTTGTATTACTTTATCTCATATCTAAATAGTGTCCATTCCAGACCCAATTAAACTTTAAGATCCACAAAACTAACAGTAATTACCTGCAGAAGAGTACTTTTAATTTTGTCAGTATTAAATATTTTATAGTATATTCATGAATGGGATGTGGGCGTTGCTAACCAGACCAGTATTTATTGCCCTAGTTGCCCTTGAGAGAGTGGTAGCCAGCTGCCTTCTTGAACTGCCGGAGTCCATGTGCTGGAGGTAGACCCATAATGCTGTTAGGGAGGGAATCCAATATTTTGACCCAACATCATTGATGTTTGTTTTCTCCCCACTTCCCTGGTCTTTAATTTCAGTATGAAATACAAGTTGCTAAATTTATTTGATACTGTTACATTTAAATAGATCAAAATTAAGGTAACTTTCTGCTTGAAAACAAAAATCACCTTACAAGGTTATTGAGGTAGTGATTTTGAAAAGACTGCCTGAAATGGTTGGATTTCTACTCAAAATTGGATGTATGGTAGAACTTCCAACTGCTAGTTTGACATGGATTTGACCACGACCCAATCTGTGGTTAGTGCAGTAGCCAAGGTGGGTGGGCCACATCTGTAGAGCTGATGCTAACATGCCTATTGCAAAGCAAGAGAAAACAAGTAGGAGACATGTGCCCACATTCTGTAGTTTAGATCTGACAGATTCAGATTCGGTCCCAAATGTTTGCATGGTCATCAACTCACACCATGCCCCAGATATGAATTGAAGTTTCATCCAATCTGGTGTAAGAAATTCTTCCCTTAAATCTTACTTGAAGGTATTCAAACAAGAATATTCAACACAGTTGATGTTACACTGTGGGTTAAATAGAAAATATTCAATTAATTGTAATGCTGTTCACTAGCATTATATGACAATTAGCAAAATTTTGTTTATGTTTCTCCTGAAATAGTTCAATCCAAACATGGCACATCATATATAGTGTTTAAAAGCAAGAATAAATTTTATTTTTTGAATAATCAACCTAGCATCGTAAGACCACAGAACGTCCTGGTGAAAACATGTTTGGTCACTGAGATTGCAACACAATCCTACCAGGGACTTCAACATGCAGTAATATTATATGTCAGTCATTGATCAGTTCACTATTCCTATGTTGAAAACTGAGTGTTGTCATTTTAAGTCCATGATGTAGCCTGCCTGGATTAGTCACAGGAAATCACCTTTGCTCCAACAGTTATGCAGAGTGGTTATTTTAAAATTTTAGAAATCTCAGTGAATTTATTTATTTTTCTGATCCAGGTAATGGGCTATCCATGCTATTATAAAATTTTCCACGAATGGCATCCAATCTGTGGATGAGAACAGATTTTACATTTCAACATGAGATTCATTTGTATGCAAATTTAAGTTGATTATATTTTTTGTCAAGGTGTTTCTGAAGCAAACTCCTTGTGAGATTCATTGAGTAAATGAAGCTACCCTGTTACTTGTTCTTTGACATTATTATTTTGTAATTTGGATCTAATTAGAGAACAGTATAAATACTAGAATAGAATATTGTTGGCTTTCTGCAATTCATATCTTGGCTTAAAAAATTGCAGAAGTGAGTTCCATTGAAGTGAGATTTACCTCGTGCACACAGAATTTTGGATCCAAGATTAGAAAAAAAAGGACAGGAATGAGGTTCCCGTCTTTTATGAACTATTATTTAAATCATAAAGAACCTCCAAAGGCAGCAGGAGCAGTCAATGAAAAGAACAAGTAAATTAAGCCCAGATGGATATTCTTGTGACATCTATGTTTGATTACTGAACTATTCTGGCATTGTCTGATTCTGATTTGTCATTTTGTCCTTTAATCTGTAAATAAATGCCTGTTAACTATAATGTGATATCTATGATCAGTGTTTTGATATTTCACCATATTGAGATGGTTAGAATCATTTTATGAATTGACGTAATTTTCATTGTGCAGTTTACTGTAATTGGAATAATGGTTAGCCCTGGGTAACACAAGGTCTGCAAGACCAGCTTGCAAAAAAGGTACAGTTTCTGGGTGTCCTGAGACAAGTTCCAAATTCAGGGAATGTTTGGAAATTATTGAACAAAAAAAATCATAGAATCGCTACTTTGTGGAAGCAAGCCATTCAACCCATCAAGTTCACACCGACCCTCCGAAGAGCATCCCACCCAGACACCCCCCACCCCTGTAGCCCCACATTACCAGTGGCTTACCCACCTAACATGCACATCCCTGGACACTATGGGCAATTTAGCATGGTCAATCCACCCAACTTTCACATCATTGGACTATGGGAGGAAACTGGAGTACCTGGAGGGAAGAGCTGAAAATGTGTTGCTGGAAAAGCGCAGCAGGTCAGGCAGCATCCAAGGAGCAGGAGAATCGACGTTTCGGGCATGAGCCCTTCTTCAGGAACATTCCTGAAGAAGGGCTCATGCCCGAAACGTCGATTCTTCTGCTCCTTGGATGCTTTTCCAGCAACACATTTTCAGCTCTGATCTCCAGCATTTGCAGTCCTCACTTTCTCCTACCTGGAGGAAACCCATGCAGACACGGGGATAGTGTGCAAACTCCACACAGACCGAGGATGGAATTGAGTCTGGGTTCCCGGTGCTGTGAGGCAGCAGTGTTAACCATTGTACTGCCCTCCTGCCCCCTATCATGAATAGAGTCATAGAGTCATAGAGATGTGCAGCCCCATGAAAACAGACCTTCGGTCCAACCTGTCCATGCCGACCAGATATCCCAAACCAATCTATTCCCATTTGCCAGCACACAGCCCATATCACTCCAAACCCTTCCTGTTCATATACCCATCCAAATGCCTCTTAAATGTTGCAATTGTACCAGCCTCCACCACTTCCTCTGACAGCTCATTCCATACCCGTACCACCCTCTGTGTTAAAAAGTTGCCCCTTAGGTCTCTTTTATGTCTTGCCCCTCTCACCCTAAACCTATGCCCTCTAGTTCTAGACTCCCCGACCCCAGGGAAAAGACTTTGCCTATTTATCCTGTCCATGCTCCTCATAATTGTCCTCTATAAGGTCAGCCCTCAGCAGTAAGTCAACCTCTGTAAGTTGTCCAGGAGCTTGGAATACAGTCAGTCAGCTGTCCAGGGCAGTCAGTCAGAATAGTATCTACATAAGGAGCAAAGAGCTGAATATTGGGCAGCCCATTAGCCATCTTAAACCTTTCTGCCCTATTATGAACTGTTTTCCTCCAGGAATGAGAGAGAAGCAGGTGTTATGGAAGAAGGAAGTGGGTGGCTTTGCTGCAGATGGGAAATGTTCTGAGTGAGTGAGTGGGCAGGACAGAGGGATACTGGTTTAGTGAAATTGTGAGGTGGGGTGTGTGATTGCGAGTGAGGGAAGAGGTTACATCCTCTACCACTCTCACTGTTGCAAGAGCCTTGCAGTGGATACAATACAGAGATAGAGTGAGTGTGGGGTATCTGAGAAAAAGTGGAGACACTTATACTGGCAGGGTAGAGAACATCATTTACCTTCTTCCTACATTGGTACGCTCCTCTAGATGGCTGAGACCGCACTGAGTCCGGTGCCAACCTCAGACGAGGCTGGCATGGTCTGTTGTTGTGGCCTCATCCGCTGGTCCTGGGGAAAGAGGGCAACAAACCTGTTCACCAGCCTACCCAGTAGGACCTCCAGGTCCCTGCCCACAAAACGGGGCACCAATGTCCCCTATTTGCCATGCCTGGGGCAAATGTCATGAACTATGCAGGCAGCTCCAGACTGACAGCGCTTCTCTGAGCACACAATGATCTTTTAAAGTTGTCACTCGTCCCAGGAGTGCCAGTCAATTGGAAGATTTCCCAGCAATGGGAACGGTGCATGCTAAGATGGATGTAGAATCAGATAGGAGAGATGCCAGTGAGGAAGGGGAGATAATTAATGAGGCAAGTCTGATAAGATACGGCATGGAAATTTGGTAGGCCTCGCGAAGAAAAATATGTCCCAAACACTTGACTCAACTGGAACTTAGGCAAAAATATAAAATTCAGCTAAATATTGTTAGCTCTATATCTGCAATTTAGATGACCCCAGGTAATGTGCTGAGCAAAACTTTGAGTTGCTCACCAAATGAGGGCACAAATAGTTAACAACTGAATCATGCTGAATAGAGAAGTAAAGAGCTTTTTTTTCCCCCTCCTCTGTGCTGGATTAACTATTTCAGCTACATTGACGGCAGTATTAGACTCAGCGTAACAATCCTTGCATTAGGATGAAGAGTTCCTGCACCGAAATTAGATGAACTGAAAATTTGTAGAGGTTAGGTCTAGACAGGATTGTCCTCAAATAGTCGAAATTCACGTTTGAAGGATGGTCACATGGGTGAATCATCGGAACAAGACTGATGAGTAAGAAGCCGACCCCAAATAATAGGCCATGCTTTCAGGAGGACAGGGAGAATATTTGTTGAGAGAAAAATTATTTCTGTCAATTTTTGCCACCTGAAATGGCACTGTCAACTGAAAGTTAGTGAGTAGCTTTGGCCTGTTGCAGAAGGTAACCTCAGTTTTAGCGTTAACAGTATAGAAAGCTGAAACACAAAGATTTTGCCTTGAGGGTTATAGCTCTGATTGACGGTTTGATATAATGTGATTTAATTATTGCACACAGAAGGTTACTTCTATAACCTGAGGGGCCATACTACTCAGATTCTTTTAAATTGGGGTTACCGGTCTCAGAACTCAAGTACTATTTTTAGAAATTTATAGTTTGCATCTATGGGGCTCTCAGTTTTCAATATTTCATAAGTTCCCTTCAGTTAACAAAACTGAGGTTACTCCACTTAATTTATTTTACTACACAGCTTGAATTCCTTTGTGTCACTCGAGCTCCTGTGAATCATTAAGAAGCTTGCATCATTCGGAAACTGTGCCTCTTCTTCAGTAGGAACTAACATCTTTGTCATACCTTTAACATGGGAAGATGTCCCGAATTACTTTGCAATGGCATAATCAAGTAAATCGAAAGGCTAGCCAAAGTATGAGAGCTAACCAAGATGATAGTCAAGGAGGTGTGTTTTGATTGAAGAGAAGCGGAGGGGAGGGGGTCGTTGCCTGTCAGGCATCTTAGCTGTTGCTGCAGCCTCTTGAGTGTGCATCCTGGCTGACTGGAAAGCAGACCTGCTCATCAGGAAAGCTCTCTCAGTTCACAGAGAAATCCAAACATTCCCCTGTCACATCTCCCCACTAGCCCTCTCTCCAGCTCGTAGAGAACCCAGAGAGGCAGGGAATGAAAGAATTATAGATTTTGTTCTTTAGTTGGAAAATGCAGATTATTAATGACCAAGAAAGTACAGGAAAAAAAGCTGCATTTAATCACTTAACAAAACCACAATGCGTGCTGAGTATTTTCGGCATTTAATAATAAAGAAAATGAAAACAATAATACATATTTTAATTTTGTTCACCTTATTAGACAAAACACATGCATGGATTGGCACCTATTAATTCTAGTGGCAAAAACAATGTCTGCAGCGTTTGTCTTTTACTATAGGAGAAATCCATATGCTTAGTCTAGTAACAATAACTTTTACAAATTACCATCTAATAATGTAATCTTACGCATAAATGCCTTGCTATTTTTCAGAGTTAACATTAAAAATTTGATTTCAGTGTTTTTTTTATTGGGGAGGAACTTTTTTTAAAATTGGTTTAACATGAAAACCACAGATCCTATTTATACTCCATAGGTTAGAAGTTTGGAAACTATTTTCCAGTCCGGTGATGTAATTTGGAAAAACATATCTAGAGAAATGTCGAACCAGTATTATATGTCGTATTTTACAAGAACAAATTAAATTTAGTATTTTTGCTATTTATCCAGCAGCTGAGCAAAGAATGTGGTTTTAGTTTCAATACATTAAACTCCTCTTTGAAAGCAGTGTGCAATGTCCCATAACCTCACATGAAGTACACTTCACTGCAGTGCAAAAAGAATCCTTTTTGATATCTGTTTATATGGTAGCACTGATCAGAAACAGTCAGATCACAAATAGTGTCAGAAATTACTACGCGATAAAGAGGGTGTAATCCCCATAATTACTTTAAGCAGCAAAACACTGGAGAGATAGGAAGAGAGCACTCAGCACCACCGAATGGCATAAGGAAGGGGGAAATTGAGAGGTCAGAATTCAGTGTTTTGTTTTGAGGAGGAATAGGGACAGAGGAAGAAGAATGCCAGCATTAACTGGAAAGTAAGCTGAAGGGAGAGTGTGAGCACCAGCTGAAGGGAAAGATTAAAGGACAGGGTCAGCATTAATTTGGATAGGAAAAGGAAGGTGATACCATCTGGGAGGAGGAGGAGTCCATTTCGAATTGAGGTTGATGTGGGAATATATTTCCAATTTGAATGGGGACAGGAAGGTTGAAAGTGGATTAGGCATGGATACTGCTAGCTTCAACTAGAATTTGTTGTGGAGGGACAGAGAAGAAATGTTTGTATTAATTGGGAGGGAGCACAGTACCAACATGATTCAAAATGCTAACAGACAAGAGAATATAATGGAGTAGGGGTGGCAGTAGGAATGTACAAGTTGCCTCTGTGTATATCTGAAGATTCCCAGTCTACATTTAAAAACACTGTACCCCTGAAAACAGCAAGTGATTCAGTGGTTCAGTAGGAAGACTATTTCACAACAGTGCAGGCATGTCATTAAGTACTGCATCACTATTTTAGTTTATTATTGCCCCATTTACATCAGGTGGGAGAAGTTAATATTTACCCAACTGAGACTTGTTGAAACTTCTGAATGAAATGAAATTTGAACAGTATTAGTGTGCACATACAATACCTCAGTACAAAGCTACACACAGATCACAATGGGCATATGTGTTGAAAATTGTAAAGAAAGGAACTTTAGGTTTGGCAACTTCTTCGCTCTTTGAGGTATTCAGTGGAATTACCGAGTGTTGTTAAAGTAAAGATTTTAGCCAAAACAGGCTGTAAAACAAATCAACTGCAAATTCACTGCCCTTAGCTGAAAATGTTTCATACTTGTCTTGGCCCTGATAAACTAAGTAAGAGTAATAAATAAAATACAAATATACACTGCATTTAAGGGCCACAGTGTTAAGCTGCTGCTCGAGGAATGACAGATGTGATTGAGTGTGTGATCTAATTGTCTATGGGCATTATTCTGTACTCAAAGTCAGTCCCATCACCAAAGCAGCTACACTTTACCAAATGTGGTTTAAAAACAGTCGTTTGATATGCTACATAGAAGGGTTAAATGTTCACAGAGGTCTCAACATTATTTTGATTAAAAATCAGCAATAACACTGGAGAAACATTGTAAAAGGTTTGAGCTGTTTTTCTGAAATTTGAACCAATTTTTCACTGAAGTCACAATGGGAGATCAGACACACCAATGTGGATCTGGTATGAAGTTTTTTTAACTTACAAACCAACCATAATGGTTATAGTGGACATTTTTGGTCCAATGCGCTCCGATATTTCCATTTAGTATTTGATATTCATTCCCTCCGCTAATTTATTATTGTCTTAGAAAAGAACCATAGCAGAGAAGGGAAACAATATTTTTCAAAGCAAGTTGGTGTGACCGAGAATACATTTGACGGAAAGGACAAAGGAAGCAAATTGAATAATGACTTTCTATAAGGGATTACTTGAAAATAAATATTTGCAAGGCCATTGGAAATTTAGGGGGATTAGTTGAATAGCTCTTTTTATGCTTCTATGACTTGTGCCTTTCTCTTTCTTAAGGACTATAATTTCTTTGCCATCTGTGGAGAGATGCACCAGAAAACTCTACCTCCAGAGAAGAAATTGCCTAATTATTTCATTCATTTCTAAGACTCAAAATTTGCAAGTGTTTTGTCAGCTTGGATGACATTTGATTTATGAATCTGAAAAGTGCAAACAAATTCCTATTTGACAGTCCTTAAGCATTGACCGTGACGACCAGCACTTGAGTTTTCTAGACTTGGATAACTGTAGATTGTTGCTCCAGGGAGTATCTACAGTCTACCATAGAAACGTAGAAGACAGGAACAGAAGAAGGCCATTCAGTCCTTCAGACCTGCTCAGCCATTCATCATGATCGTCGTTGATCATCCTACTCAATAGCCTAGTTCTGCTTTCTCCCCATAACCTTTGACCCCATTTGCCCCAAATGCTATATCTCGTCACCTCATGAATACATTCAATGTTTTAGCATCAACTACTTCCTGTGGTAATGAATTCCACAGGCTCACCATTCTTCGGGTGAAGAAATGTCTCATCTCTGTCCTAAATGGTCAACCCCGAATCCTCAGACTGTGACCCCCAGTTCTGGACGCACTCACCATCAGGAACATTCTCTCTGCATCTACCCTGTCTAGTCCTGTTAGAATTTTATAAGTCTCTATGAGAACCCCCCTCATTCATCTGAACTCCAGCAAAAACAATCCTAACCTAATCCCCCTCTCCTCAAACTTCAGTCCCGCCATTCCCAGAATCAGCCTGATAAACCTTCGCTGCACTCCCTCGAGAGCAAGAACATCCTTCCTCAGAAAAGGAGATCAAAACCGCACACAATATTGTAGGTGGGGCCTCACCAAGGCCCTGTATAACTGCAACAACACATCCCTGCTCTGGTAGTCGAAACCTCTCACAATGAAGGCCAACATACCATTTGCCTTCTTTACCGCCTGCTGCACCTGCATGCTCACCTTCAGCAACTGGTGCACAAGAAAACCCAGATACTTGTGTAGATTTGTCAATAATTTAGTTAGGATTCTTAAAAAAGAGTTATTTGTTTCTGCATGCTTCAATTCACCTGACTAATGAAAGAATGTACCAAATGATTGCAATACTTGCATCTAGGTGCAGTGCAGCTCTAATGTGTATCACGTACAGGATGCAGTGTAGCAAATTGCCAAGGTTCCTAATGAGATAAGAGGTCCTCGGAAACCATTCACATGAAGGTTTGTTTTAGGATAGAACGAAGAGTAGTCCAAGATTCAGTGTACTCTTGTTCCAGGAGTGACTCACAGGAGCCAGCACAATAGCTCAAGAACACCTCAGAGTATCAGAAACAACAATGAAGCTATGGGCCAGTAATCATGAAAATGTCAGTATTGTTGCATTTATAAGTTCAAAGAGTCATAGAGATGTACAGCATGGAAACAGACCCTTTGGTCCAATGTGTCCATGCCGACCAGATAACTTAATCTAGTCCCATTTGGCTGATATCCCTCTATTCATGTAACCATCCGGATGCCTTTCAAATGTTGTAATTATACCAGTCTCCACCACTTCCTCTGGCAGCTCATTCCATACATGCACCACCCTCTGCGTAAAAAAGTTCTCCTTCAGCTTCCTTTTAAATCTTTCCCCTCTCACCTTTAACCTATGCCATCTAGTTTTGGACTCCCCTACCCTGGCAAAAACACCTTGACTATTCACCCCATTCATGCCCCTCAGATTTTATAAACCTCCAAAAGGTCACCCCTCAGCCTCCAACACTACAGGGAAAATAGCCCCAGCCTATTCGGCCTCTCCCTACAGCTCAAACCCTCCAACCCAGGCAACATCCTTGTAAATCGTTTTTGAACCCTTTTTCAAGTTTAACAACATCCTTCCTGCAGCAGGGAGACCAGAACTGAATGCAGTATTCCAAAAATGTGTAATAACATCCTTGAGCAAGTTGACTAGAAAATATATAAAAGGTGATTTGGTGCTAAAAAAAACATGCAGTTGTATGTAACAACACCTCTGAATATATAAAAAAAGAACAAAAGAAAAAGAGTGAAGAAATAACATGGGGACCTTTTGTGGCACAGGTGTAGTTTATCTATCTCTGAGCCAGTAAACCCGGGTTCAAGTCCCACTCACTCTAGAGGTGTGTAATAACATCTCTGAACATATTGATCAGGAAAAAATATGGAGAAGCATCATAAATGGGAGCCTGTACTTAGATGTACTTGGATTTGCAGAAGGCATTTGATTATGTGGTTATTGTGGAAACTAAAAGCTATCAGGAGTAAGATACCAGTATAGACACAAGTATGATTCAAACATTGGCTGGCTGGTTGTTAGAAAGAAAGAATACCATAGGTTACAGGAGGATATAGATAGGTTGTTTAGATAGGCAGATCAATGGTAGGTGGAATTTAATCCTGAATAGGGTGAGGTGATGCACTTTGGTAGAAATAACAAAACAAGGAAGTACTTAATGAATGGCAGCACATAGGAATCTCAAAAGAACACGGGGATCTTGGAATGCTTGTCCATAGATCCTTGAAGGCAATCGAGCAGGTTAATAGGGCAGTTAAGAAGGTATATGGGACACTTGCCTTTATCAGTCATTGCATAGATTATAAGAGCATGGAGGTTATGTTGGAGTTGTATAAAACTTTGGCTAGGCCACAGCTGGAATACTGTGTGCAAATCTGGTCTCCACACTACAGGAAGGATGTGACTGCACTGGAAGTGGTGCAGAGGCAATTCACCAGGATGTTGTCTTGATGGAATAGTTTAGCTATGAAGAGAGGCTTTGTAAGTTTGGGTTATTTTTAGAATAGAGAATGGTGAGACAAGACCTGATTGAAGTTTATAAGATTATGAAGGACATGGATAGGTTATTAGAAAGTAGTGAACGGGAAGGGTAGGTTGCTTAGAAGGGATTTGAGAAAAAAAAAACATTTATTCTCAATGTTTGGTGATGGGAATCTGGAATGCACTGCTTGGGAGGGTAGTGCAGGTGGGAAACCTCACAACCTTTTAGAAGTATGTGGATGAACACTTAGAAGTGTCTTAACTTTCAAGGCTATGGACCAAGTGCTGAAAAGTGGGACTAGTGTAGATATGTCAGTGGAGACTTGATGAGCCAAAGGGCCTCTTCTGTGCTGTATGACTATGACTCTATGACTCTGAGATTAGCTGGCCAGCTGAAAGCAGAGAATATGCATAAATGGTACCTTGTCTAATTTGCAAGATGTGACAAGTGAAATCTCGCAGTGATGGGACTTTACCTTGATATAGTTTTCATCAATAACTGTTCTCGTCATCGAAGGCATGGTAGCGAAATTCTCAGACAAGGTTAAAATTAGTAAGAAAGTTTGTTGTGAGAGAGACATAAGAAGCTTGCGGATAGATGTAGATTGGTTGAGTGACTGGGCACAATTCCGGCAAATGAAGTATAATGTGGAACAATGTGAAGGTAATTATTTTGGCAGTAAGAGTATTAGTTAAATGGAGAATAGAATTCTGAGGTGCAGAGGGATTCAGTTGTTCTAGTGCCCAAGTCACAAAATATTAGTGTACAGGTACAGTACATAATCAAGAAGCCAAATGGATTCTGTCATTCATTATGAGAAAAACTGACTATGAAAGTAAGAATGTTATGGTTCAGTTATACATGGCATTATTGAGACTATACATTAAATACTATGTGCATTTTGACTCTCCATATTTAAGGAAGTATATAAATGCACTGGAGGTGGTTGAGGTGAGGTTTACTAACTTGGTATCTGGGGTGAGAGGGTTGCCTTATGAGGACAAGTTGGACAGGCTGGTCTTGTTTTCACCAGCATATAGAGGCGTGAGATGTGACTTTTTTGAATCGTGTAAAATCCCAAATGGCCTTTACCAAGTGGACATGGAAAGAATGTCCCCTCCTACGGATCATTTATAAACTCATTTAATCTGTTTTAAAATTAGGGGTCGCCCTTCCTGGGTTGGGGAGAATTTTTTTTTGGAGGTTGTGTGACTTTGGAACTGTCTGCATCAAAGATGATGGAGGTGGGGTCAATTAGTATTATTAAGGCGGAGGTAAATAGAATCTTGTTAGGTAAGGGATTCGAAAGTTATTAGGGGTAGATGGAAATGTAGAATTTGAAACACAAGCAGATCAACCATGATTTTATTAAGTGATGGAGCAAGTTTGAGGGGCTGAATAGTATAGTTGTGCTTTTAGTTTGAAGATTTTGAATCTTTGACACATACAGTCTTCCCCTCTTGGTGGTTTCCTGCTTTTGTAGCCATTCCTGTTTCCCAAACTCCTTCCACAATACAGATTTGGAACTCATCTCGGAATGGTAAGGTGATTGCCAGCATTGGTTTGTTTAAGGATCAAACCCCAAGATTTCCTTCTGCTTGCAAAGGCATATACCTAGCTCTACAATAAAAGAAACTGTTTCATCTTCCGGCCTCTCCTCTTAGAGGCGAATAAAGTGTGATCAGTCATAAAGTGGATTTTCTGTGTTCCAGTATAGGCTGAAAAATGCTTCAGTGGCCCAGGAAGTGGCTAATAAGTGTATTTCACACAATATTAGTGTCTTCTGAATGAGGGTCTCCCACACATATAGGGTCTTGAGGTGGCATCTTTACATAAGCCAGGTTTCAGAACTGTATAGAAGAATCAGAGGATGATTGGCTTAGACATAAGGATCTTGGCATCGGCATGGATGTCAATCATTGAAGATTCATCCTTCGGTGGCCGAAGGCAGCGCTCACAGATTGGTTGTGATGTTGGATCTTCACATCAATGTCAGCCTTAGATGAGAGGTGGCCCCCTTGGTAGGGCACATGTTCTATGTTTAGGAGAAAGTCTCCTTTGATCTTAATGGAGGGAAAGACCAGAACTTGCCCTGGGACATACCTCCTTCATTAATACAGTCATTATTCTGGTGTCACTAACAGCAGTTTCTAAGAAGTATCTTTGTGACGGTCAATTTAAGCCAAAGAGTGTGTTTAAGACGGAGATAGATATATTCTTGATTAGTAAGGAGGTCAAAGATTACAGGCAGAAAGCAGGAAATGGGGTTGAGAATCATATCAGCCATGATCGAATTGTGGAGCAGATGGGCCAAATGGCCTGATTCTGTTCCAGTATCTTATGGTCTTATGGTCTCTAGTTCTGCTGAAGCTGGGTGGAAACTTATGTTAAGCTGGACAGAAGCATCCTCACAGGCTTCACTCTATTTCCAGCCTGTCCCTTTCTACAAGAGATTAAACTGTGATGAGGCTGTTCCCGCATTTCCCTCAAAACACTTGCTGCAGTATCCAGTTAATCTCAGAAATGACAGTCAGATCCTTCAGGTGTATTAACTCCTGCATTGCCTTTTTACAATTCATTCATGGGATGTGGGTGTCACTGGCTAGGTAAGCATTTATTATTCATCCCTATTTACCCAAAAGGGCAGTTAGTATGGGCCTGGAGTCACCTCACAGATCAGGTGGGGATGGTAGATTTCCTTAAAGCTCATTAGTGAATCAAATGTTTTTTATGGTAATCATCAGTGGTTACATGGTCACCATCAGACTAGCCTTTTACTCCAGAGTTTTACTGAATTAAAATTCCACCATCTGTCACGTTGGGATTCAAACCCATGTCCCCAGAACATTAGACAAAGCTTATGGGTTACTAATCCAACATATTCTTGCTTCAGTTTGCCTCTATCTTTATTTTATAGTCAGTCCTAAGTACTGAACATTCATAATATTAATCTATACTTTCTCAGTGTTAACCTGAAATCCTGATTCAGATAGGATTGACAGATCATCTGGTATCTCTATATACTCCCGTACCATGTAAAGAGAATAACAGGATATTACCTACATACTATACCAACTGATTTGATCAATTAAAAGTCACCAAATAATTTTCCATGCAGTGACAGAGTATGAAGAAGCTATCTTCGAAACAGGTATATTGTTTCCCCTTGAAAGTAAAAGCAGATTTCTATAAATGTCCTTTCCTCATCAGTATAAACCAAAATCATATGAGATGTCCAAAGCTGTGGGGAATGGTTGCAGTCCAATCCACAATTGCCACCACCATGAGTGTGCAAGCCAGAGTGTTCCTATTTAGGGTTCTATAATCAATGTTAACCTCTAGTTTCGTAACTGACCATGTTGGAGAACTAACATGACTGACAATGTACTTCAGGATTCTGTGCTCCAACAAGGACTACACCAACCCTTGACATTTTTTTATGCCTCATTTGGAAAGGAATATTGTCGTGTGTGGCTTCTTCACAGATGTTGATACTGTCACAGTTGCCAAGTCCATCTGCGAACCCTTTCCACAAAAGGAGTATCACTGGGAGTGCTGGAATTGAGAACGATACATAATTTATGAGGTGATTCTGAATCAATAACAAAAAATTGACTTTGACGCTCTTCACTTGGTTTTCCCTCATTTTACTCTGAAAATACTCAGGTTGGGCTGGGCACAGCTCCATCAACTCTGGGTCTATGCTTAAGCAAAGTCGTAGTCCTGAAGATCCTTCCCAACTTCCTCATCAGCATTCCAATCACCTCCATTCTCTCAAAATCGGTATTTAATTTGTTTTCTGGGATAATGTACAGATCCCTGAAGCAATTTCAGCATCTTTGTAACCCTGACTCCCTGACTGAGGTGGGGGCGGTTATATATCTGTTTGTTTTCAAATCTATCTGTCATCTTCTGAAGTACTCAGTTTTATTGACCACCTCTGGTAAATTCCACAAAGGCTGCCTGTAAGGCAGGCTGATTGATCAGAGTTGTTAACTAGTTTCTTTATTGGGTATGTATGTAAATCACTTCAAATATGCTCACATGATTAGAACTGGCCTTCCTGCATGCAAGAGTCCATCCATGGGTAGTCAATCTGTCAAACAAGACTTCAGGACTTCAGTGATTGACCAGATTATTCCTCCCTGATGACTGATTGCACTGACTCTCTCAAATTTCTGTTGTATAATAGTGTGAAGTATGTCAGTCAGTATTTAGCACTGCTGCCTCACAGCACCAGGGACCCGGTTTGATTCCAGCCTCGGGTGACTGTCTTTGTGGAGTTTGCATATTCTCCCCGTGTCAGTGTGGGTTTCCTCCGGGTGCTCCAGTTTCCTCCCACAGTCCAAAGATGTGCAGTTATGTGTGGATGCGTTGCATTAGTCAGGGGAAATGTAGGGTAATAGGGCAATGGGTCTGGGTGGGTTACTCTTCGGAGGGTCGGTGGGGACTTGTTGGGCCAAATGGCCTGTTTCCACACTGTAGGGAGTCTATACCAGTGACCAAACCCACTTCAGAATGTCAGACAGTGGTAACATATATAGTGCAATCCCTTCTCACCTGATATTGCTGTCAGCAATTTTCTCACCTCAACCAGTTTTGACAAGTTTTAGAAATGTTCAACCTTCAACTAGAAAAGCAACCTTACTTATTTTCTAAGGTCTGCTTAAATGTAAACCATCTCAATTCGTATTTTACTCAGGCTCAAATAATGAGTGCATTCGTAGTTTGCAACTTGGTGTCTTCAAGCAAAAAGCTGAAAAACACATTTGGTTTTAATTCTGGTCCAGCTTACATCTTTACTTATTATTGCCTTCCATTCTTCACCCACTCTCTGTCCATCTCTGTACAGAGTGCATGGTAATTCATTTCATTTGTATATTGCTAAAAGGCTGTTGTAAATGTTTGTATAACAGTCACTTTCATTCCTTGTGTGACATTTTTCAAGTCATTTCAGTAAGCAGCCTAATACCTAATACAAGTTTAGGTATTTGGTTTTTGGTAACCTGTTTGGTGTCTGTATTCGCTGGTAGGAAAAGGAAACCTGTGAGGCACTTTGATTCTAACTTAAGATGTAGCATTATAAATATCCAAATTTCGGGCCTGTTCATACAAAGTCAAAGCCAAGTATGGAAGGAAATCAAACTTTCCTTTTCTAATTTTGACAAAATTTTCTCAATCTACTTTCCACATGTAGTATCATGCAAGTGCAAAGTTTTTTCTAATTTTACACATAGCAAGAGCTAGTGATGAAAAGCAATTATATTAGCGGGAAAATAAGAAGGTATTTGCTGTGTTGTTTAAGCAGATGTGGCTTTTCACTTTAGGGACAGAATTGTAATTTAGGATCTTTAGCAGTTACATCCTTCGAATAATGGAAAGGCTGAATTGACTGTATTAGTTAAAAGCCCATAAAGCATTTCCCCTGTAAAAGACCCCTTTGATCCAGTGGACTCACTCAGACTTCTTTTCTCACTCATAGAATGTACTTTTTTTTCCGTAATCAAAATTGAAACAGCTGTCCAAACAACCTCTCACACTGCTAATGATTTTAGCAGCAGCTACCAGTGCACAAAATTATTCTCCACGTCCCTAACGGCTGCTTTTGTTTTTGTAGTTGTAATTGTGCAAATAAAGTTTTAAAGAAATAAAACACTGTCTCAATATGTAGAAAAGATGTCACAGAATCTGTGAGTAGCCCTATTAATCTCAGACCCAGCCTCTGTCCAGAGCCTCATTGGCTCAGCTGATAACGATAGGAGTGGGTCAGAACGTCATAAAACATAGAACATTACTGGCAGTACAGGTCCTTCGGCCCTCGGTGTTGCACCGACCTATGAAAATAATCTGATGCCCATCTAACCTACACCATTCCAATATTATCTATGTGTGTGTCCAATGCCCATTTAAATGCCCTTAATGTCAGCGAGTCTATGACTGTTGCGAGTCCCTACTACTCTCTGAGTGAAGAAACTACCCCAATATCTGTCCTAAATCTATCACCCCTCAATTTAAAGCTATGTCCCCTCGATCAGTCTTCACCATCCGAGGAAAAAGGCTCTCACTGTCCACCCCATCTAACCCCCGATTATCTTATACGTCTCGATTAAGTCACCTCTCAACCTTCTTCTCTCCAACAAAAACAGCCTCAGTTCCCTCAGCCTTTCCTCGTAAGACCTCCCTTCCGTACCAGGCAACATCCTAGTAAATCTCCTCTGAACCTTTTCCAAAACTTCCACATCCTTCTTATAATGTGGTGACCAGAACTGCACACAATACTCCAGGTGCGGCCTTACCAGTGTCTTATAGAGCTGAAGCCTGACCTCGTGGCTCTGAAACTCGATCCCCCTACCAATAAACGCCAACACGCCATATGCCTTCTTAACAACCCTATCAACCTGGGTGGCAACTTTCAGGGATTTATGCACCTGGACACCGAGATGTCTCTGTCCATATACACTGCCAAGAATTTTACCAGTAGCCCAGTACTCTGCATTCCTGTTACTTCTTCCAAAGTGAACTGACCAATTTCATACCAAGGTGTGTTGCATCTGATTTTCAGAGTCTGTTCTTAGGGCAAATAATGGCCTTCCTGCTGGTGTCTGAAAACCTAGCTTGTTCTGTGTTAATTATGCAAATTGAGTCTACAGCTGCATTTTACAGCCTCCCCTTACCCCCTTACCCCACTTCCCAGCATGCAACTCACCATATAAAATAAGCATATGACAGCAAAACAGACCTGGGTCTGCATCAGTATGTTTCTGTAAGCTCCTTAACTGTTGTGTTTGATTACATATTATTAGACTGTTTGGCAACTAGCACCTTTCTGCTTGTGCATTCAATATCTAGTATACTTTTTCTTCCTTACCATATTGAGATTTTCTTAACAAAGTGTTTGCTTTGCTGAGACAGACTTCCAAGGAGGCTTGCCAACCATTGGTGCAGCAGAAGTTACAGAAAACAAATATGGGAGGATGTGGACATTTCAGTTGTTGTTGTCCGACATGAAGATGGTTAATAAATAGTCAAAGCTTAAGTATTGCTGAGAAAAGAGACATACTATTGAAGCTTTTCATCTTGGACCCATTAGGACAGATGTATGGATGCCAAATTTTGGAGGAAGCAGCAATTAAATTGTAATAGAAAAGGAAGCCAATTCCTTGACAAGTCAATTCTGATTGACCTTCAAACCTTCAGAAGTGCAATCTCTGCCAACGTCAATAACACCATTCATGAACAAATCCATGATTTCCCTAGCCTGTGTTTCCCTCTATTAAATTTTGTCAGTTCAAGAAACAGATATCAATGAAGACTGAAGTGTGCATCAAATGTCCATAATATGTCTTCATACGATACTGCTTTCTTACCAATGTCTGTCCTGCTAATGCATTTTTAGCAATAATTCCTATCATCCTGCTCTTGCTTATCCAAGATTGATCCAGTTCTGTACATGGAGAATCCTTTTCTTCATGCTGCCACTGCTGGGCATGGCGTGGCCCCTTGATTGCCTGCAGTGTTTCTGAGAGTGAAAAGTTGGATTCCATGCTTCTTCTGAGCACTGAAGCATCTGCTAGTTTTTCGGTCCCACTCTTCAGTTGTTGCTTGAAGTCATTGCTCATTGCTGCTCAAGCTCCAGATCTGTTTGCCAGTCCTCGACAATGCCTTTGATGTCCTGATGAATGTTCTCTGCTCTTTCTGACCTTAAGGTCCACTTCAGTTACTTACGTCTATGCTTTTTCCTTTTATGCTACGCTATGTTTCCCAAAGTAATGCCGCTGGACTCCATAAACCTTCCTGCAAGACACATTATTCACACCTTGATCTAAACACATATCATCTCCACAACAGGTTAAACATTCTACTCCCTCTTAGCACACTCTATTTAAACAGATAACTCGAACATGATCATCATTATCATCATTATAAATGTTTCTGATGTTTATCCCATTCCTCTACATCAACTATATCAATGTAGGGTTGGAGTCATATACAGACCAGGTTGGATAAGGATGGCAGGTTTGCTTTTCTAGAGAATATTAATGAAACATTTGCAATTTTTAACAACTTGTCCTTTCCTTTTTGAATTGTATCATTTCTCAAGATGTCATGATGAAATTTGAACACCTAAAACTGACCTCCAAGTCCTAGTGTTTAGTTGCTAAGAGGTTCCTGTAGGTTATCCGTGTGAAAGCGTACAATTTTGATGTGTACTGTGTCCTGGTAAAGGGATGAGCATGTGCATGTAGTAACTGCTGGCAGCACACATACAGGGACGCTAGGCAGTGAGAGTGGACTGTCTACATGCCCCCAACAGTAACCACAAGGCAGGATGGAGCATATGGTAAGAAATGTTGGATGCTTGGGATAAAGGGATGGTAATAATCATGGGTAACTTTAACCTACAAATAAACTGGTAAAATAATTGGTAGTAGTAGCCTTTATACGAAGTTCATAGAATGCTTTCGGGATAGTTTCTGAGATCAGCAAATTTTTGTACCAACCAGAGATGAGGTTATATTAGGCCTTAGTATTGTCTAATGAGACAATATGAATTTAAGACCTCAGAGTAAAGGCACCCCGAGAAAGCAGCGACTAAAATATGAATAATTTTATGTCCAGTTGAAAGGGAGAAGACATGGTCCAAGTGTAGGCGAAAGGCGAAAGTGAGGACTGCAGATGCTGAAGATCAGAGTCAAGGTTAGAGTGGTGCTGGAAAAGCACAGCAGGTCAGGCAGCATCCGAGGAGCAGGAAGGGATCCTGCCCGAAGCGTCGATTTTCCTAATCTTCAGATGCTGCCTGACCTGGTGTGCTTTTCCAGCACCATTCTAATCTTGACTGGGGTCCAAGAGTAGTATAAACTTAAATAAGGGCAATCATATGGGCATGAAAGCTGAACTAACTGGAGTGAACAGATACATTGGGCTAGGGGATAGAACAATAGAGAATCATGGCAGATATTTAACGAGATATTTCAGGATAAGAAAAACTCATCCATAATTAACTAAAGAAGTGAGGTAAAGCTTTCAACTGTGCAAGGATAAGTGGCAGGTTAGATGATTGGCCAGAATGTAAAGAATGGCAGAGAATGATTAAACCAGGTGGAGAGAGGAACTTAATGAAATTCCAGTCACCGGGGAAGTGGTTCTAAGCAAACTGATGGATCTGTAGGCTGACATGTCTTCAGGTCCAGATGGACCTCATCCTAGGTTCTTCGAAAAGATTGTTAAGGAGGTAGTAGATGCTTCAGTGTTTCCAAAATTTCCCAGATTCAGGAATAATTCCATCAGTGTGGAAAGTACCAATTTGACCCCTCAATTCATGAAGGGAAAGAGACAGAATAAGGCAGGAAGTCATAGGCTAATTAGCTTGATACCTATGGGAAGGAAGGTGTTAGAATTGATCAATAAAAAGATTCCAGTTGCACACATTGGAAGAACTCAAGGAAGAATCAGCATGGTACTGAAAAGCAAAATCATGTTTAACCACTTCATTGGAATTCTTTAAAGGAGTAAAAGAAACATGTATTGTGGATAGAGGGGAGTCTGTAGACATACAATACTTAGATTTTCAAAAGGCATTTGATCAGGAGCCATATCAAAGACTGTTGCAAAAAATAAAAGTTCTTAGTGCAGGGGATAACATATTTACATGGATTAAAGATAGGCAGGCTAGCAGAAAGCAGAGAGTCTGCATAGATGGGTCTTTATCTAACACGACACATTATGAAGATTGGTGTCCTGCTGTGGTCTTGAACTTTATACAATTCGTGTCAATGATTTCGATGACTGGAGTGGAGATATGGTAGCCACCTTTGCAGTTAACACAAATAAAGATAGGAAAGCGTGTTGTGACTAAGACATGAGGGGTTTGCAAAAGGATATAGATAGATTAATTAAATGGAGCACAATATAGGAAAGTATAAAATTGTCCATTTTGGCAGAAAGAATGCAAGAGAAGCATATTATCTGAATGGCGAGAGATAGTAGAGCTCTGAGAGGCAGAAAGATCTGGGACTCCTAGTGCATGAATCACTGAAGGAGTATAATATTGAAAATGTGAACTTGTTCAATTTGGCAAGAAAAATGAAAAAGCAGAGTATTACTTAAATGAGAACAACTGTGAAAATTAAAGATTCTGAGTGATTTAGATGTTTTAGTGCATAAGTCACAAAAAGTTAGTGTGTAGGTACTGTACATAATCAAGAAAGCAAATGGGATGCTATCTTTTATTATGAGAGGAATTGAATATAAATGTAAAGGTGTAATGCTTCAGTTATTGCACGGCATTGGTGAACTCATGGCGTACAGTCTGGCAGATTGGCATGGCTAGGTGCAAAATTAGATTTGAGGTTTCAATCAGATCTTGTTGGGCTCCATGATCTAGTCCTGTCCCTAATTCATATGTTCACATGTACGTTCATAGATCACATCTCAAATTCTGGGTGCAGTTTTGGTCTCGTTATTTGAGGAAGGATGTAAGTTCATTGGAAGTGATTCAGAAGTGGTTTACTTGATTGATCCCTGGAATGAGTACATTATCTTAGGATAACTTGGGCATGGTGGTCATGATTCTGCTGGTATTTAGAGTAAGAGGGATGGCTTGATTGAAGTGTACAAGATCCTATATGGTCTTAACAAGGAGAGCATGGAAAGAATGCTTCCTCTTGTCACTGAGTTTAGAACCAGGGAGCACTGTGATAACATTAGGGGTCTCCCATTCAGGACAGAGATGAGAAGCTTTTTTTTTCTCTCAGGCAGTTATGTAACATTGGAACACTTTGCCTAAAGAGATGATTTGGGGCGGGAGAGATTACTAAATCTTTTTAAGGCACATAAGGATAGATTCTTGTTAGGCAAGTGAATTAAAGATTATTGGGAGTAGAATGGATTATGGAGTTTGAACCACAAACAGGTCAGCCGTGATTTTATTAAATGGCAGGATAGGTTTGAGGGGCCAAATGGCTTGTTTCTGTTGCTATTTTGTATGCTGGTAATGACCATCATGAACTCTGACTCCTTGCGAGCACTGCCATTTTGAAGTTCCATTCTTCAGCCTACTCTTAGCCTTCCAAAGCAGAACATGCATTCAAGGTCTTGAATACTCTCCTCACTGGAACTATTTATAGGGATCACTTGAGTCATAGAGGTGTACAGCACGGAAACAGACCTTTCGGTCCAACTTGTCCATGCTGACCAGATGTCTCAACTCAATCTAGTCCCACTTGCCAGCACCCAGTCCATATCCCTCCAAACCCTTCCTATTCATATACCCATCCAAATGCCTCTTAAATGTTGCAATTGTACGAGCCTCAACCACATCCTCTGGCAGCTCATTCCATACACGTACCACCCTCTGCGTGAAAAGGTTGCCCCTTAGGTCTCTTTTATATCTTTCCCCTCTCACCCTAAACCTATGCCCTGTTGTTCTGGACTCCCCGACCCCAAGGAAAAAACTTTTTTCTCATAATTTTGTAAACCTCTATAAGGTCACCTCTCAGCCTCCAATGCTCCAGGGAAAACAGCTCCAGCCTGTTCAGCATCTTCCTATAGCTCAAATCCTCCAACCCTGGCAACATCATTGTAAATCTTTTCTGAACCCTTTCAAGTTTCACAACATCTTTCCGATAGGAAGGAGACCAGAATTGCAGACGTAGTTGTTGAATTATTTCTTCTGGATGATGCACAGTGATATGAATTTATTTTTCAAAGCTTGTTAAAAGTCTACAGGAAGTATCTGACTGCTGCTGAAATACTTAATTGGTAACCAAGGCTTCTCTAAACCAATTGCTGCCAGACTTGGGTGGTCTGGTAGAGGTTTCTCTTGGCATTAAACATGATTGGAGAATGAGCAAAGGATGTGCAGGTCAGGACAGACTGTTAGAAAAGGCAGGAGCTCTTACCAGGAGCCCAAACCACAGAGGGTCTTTCAGGAGCAGATCTATTTGAAGTGGCATTGATTGAGATTCCCCATACCTCTTTTGGCAGGCCTGGAATGACAACATTGATTTATAAAACAACATTAGCACAATAAAATGAGATCATAAGACATGGGAGCAGAAGTAGACTATTCAGCCCATCAATGTCTGCTCTGCCATTCAGAGATCATGGTTGATCTGATAATCTTCAACTCTACTTTCCTGCCCTTTCCCTAAAATCTTTGAGTCCCCTTCCTGATTAAAAATCTGTCTGTCTGTCTCAACCTTGAACAGACTTACTGAATCAGCTTCAGCAGCCCGCTGCGATAAAGAATTCCACATATACACTACCCTCTGAGGGATAAAAAGTCCACCCCATTTCTGTCTTAAACAGGAGACCCTCACTCTGAGATTATGCTCCCTGATCCTAGACTCACCCACAAGGGAAACAACCAACCTCTGTCAGCATCCTAAGAGTCTTTTATGATTTCCAAAGGCCTCCTCTCATTCTTCTACATTCCAAAGGAGTACAAACCCAATCTACTCAACTTTTCTTCATCCCTTCATACCTGGTATCAACCAAGTGAATCTTCTCTGGACTGTCTCCAATGCCCATATATCTTTTCTCAGATAAGGGGGAACCAGAACTGTTCACAGTATTCCAATTGTGATCTAACAAGTGTCTTGTATAGTTTTAGCAAGACTTCCCTATTTTTATATTCCATTTCCTTTGAAATAAGTCCGACATTCCACTTGCCTTCCCTATAACTCTCTGAATTAGGATGCTAGATTTTTTTATGATTCATGCATGAGGACTCAAATGCCTTTTTACTGCAGCTTTCTGCAGTCCTTGCCTATTCAAATTATATTCAGCTCTTATATTCTTCTGCCAAAGTGCATAATCTCACATTTCCTGTATTCCGTTCCATTTGCCAACTTTTTGCCCAAATGTTAAGGCGTCTCACAGTAGCACTATAAAACAAAATTTGATACATAAGGCAGTATTAGAAAAAATAGCCAGATGCTTGATCAAAGTAGTAGGCTTTGAAGGTGACATGAAGAACGAAAGGAGGGACGAGTTTAAAATGGGAATTCCAGAGCTTCATGCCGAACCAACTGAAGGTGTTGACACCAGCGGTTGTGTAGTTATAACCATGACTTTCAAGAAACCAGACTTTGATGAATTCATAACCTAAAGGATTATAGAGCTGAATGAAATGAGAAATTAGGAACAGCAAAGCCATGGAGGGATTGAAAACGAGGATGCAGATTTTGAAGTCGGAACAAATTTACCCCCGCCTCAATGTTCTGTTATTACGAATCCAACGAGATAACCACAATGCCATCATACTTTGCTGGATGAGAGGTAATCTATTACTCAATTACTGGCTGAGAAAGAAACACCTGGCTGGGATTGCTACTTCTGATCCTTTTCCTTTGATCCTGTGGAGGTGCATTTTACGGTTCTCGCTTAAGTACTTTTCTTTCTGTCATTTTGCAAAGTTTACCCCCAATGTCTCCTGAAGATGCGGATTTATGCTAAAGTTCCACAACAATTGGCCTCCCTCCGATGCCTCAGCTAAGTACCAATCCTTCCTTTGTGAATTAAAACAGTGAGTATTGGCATGTTTTGGGCAGCTTCAGTCATGTATCAAATGCAATCCAGTGATGAGGAAAAGTTGTCTTGTCTGATTGCTGTGAAGAAGTGGATTGCAAGGAGTACCTGCTTTCAGATAAACATTGCAGCTGTATTGTGGACCCCCTGAGTTTATTACATTTATGAATCAGTATTATGGTAGTAGTTGTTCACAATTCTTGGCTGTTGGAGATAATGCTCTGTCAGTAATTGACATTTGCATCATTTAGTGGCGAGTTAAGAATTTTATTACTTTGAACAATTCGACAACCATACATCAGGAAAGTAATTTTACTTTTATACTGCATTTTGACCATTTTTTTAAAAAGTTACACGAAACCTTGAGATGCATCACCCAAGGAAATGTCCATAAAAATTAGGAACAATACACATTTGATAAAGCTGCAATGATATTGTTGAATGTTAAAAATGTACTAACAGGTATAATTTTAGAAAAACATATTTCTGAATGAGATTCATCTCAAACTAAACATCGCATTTATTGAAAGCCATACTTACCTCCAGCAACAATTTTTCTGCTGCACTATTTTTGTCTTAATACAATTTTCTTACTTTTAGGTCTGCCATGCAGTTCTTCACCTGAACCGACTAGCCAGGTGGTACTATTGTCACTTATCTTTACAAACTGAGTGAATGACTTAACTTTTGATTTAATCGTAACAATCCATCATTGGGCATTCAGCCAACTCTAGCAACAGCTCCCTTCCAGGTAGGTTTCTAATTTAATGCTGTCCATTGAGATCGTTTTTGAAGGCTTACGATCTTCGATTCACCCCCTGACGTTGCACATATAGGCCTGGATACCCATTCAGTTTATTCCAGTTTTTGCTTCAATAATCCAGCAGTACGATGACTTTCAATTCCCTGCTTTATTTTCAAAAGGTTAGCTTTTGAACAGTTCAATTATGCATTCTGTGTTTTAATACCTTGCATGCTTTAAGTTGTTGTAATGCCCTGCATTTTTTTCCCTGAAAGGTTTCTTTGTGTTACCTCTGAACATCAGATTGCTACAATGTTTATCAATCAACTATTCTCCACTGTTTGTTTGGAATGCTTGTTGGATGGGTTAGTAAGTTTGTAGATGACACTGAACTTGGTGGAGTGGTGGACAGTGTGGAAGACTGTTGCAGGTTGCACAAGGATTTGGATAAACTGCAGAATTGGGCTGAGAGATTTTGGTCAATGCAGATAAATGTGAAGTGATTCACTTTGGGAAAAGTAACAAGACGGCAGAATTCTGGGTAGTGTGGGTGTGCAGAGGGATCTTGGAGTCCATATACATAGATCCCTAAAAGTTGCCACCCAGGTTGATAGTGCTGTTAAGAAGGCATACAGTGCGTTAGGTTTTATTGGTAGAGGGATTGAGTTCTGGAGCCATAATTTCATGCTGCAACTGTACAAAACGCTAATGCAGCCGCAGTTGGAATGTTGTGTACCGTTCTGGTCACCCCATTACAGGAAGGAGGTGGAAGCATTGGAAAAGGTGCAAAGAAGATTTACCAGGATGTTGCCTAGTCTGGAGGGAAAGTCTTATGAGGAAAGGCTGAGAGACTTGGGTCTTTTCTCATTGGAAAGAAGAAGGCTAAGCGGGGATTTGATAGAGACATACAAGATGATCAGAGGGTTAGATAGGGTAGACAGTGAAAGTTTTTTTCCTGGGATGATGACATCAGCTTGTACAAGGGAGCATAGCTACAAATTGAGGGGCAGTAGATTTAAGACAGATGTCAGAGGCAGGTTCTTTACTCAGAGAGTGGTAAGGGTGTGGAATGCCCTACCTGCCAATGTAGTTAACTTTGCTACATTAGGGAGATTTAAACAATCCTTGGATAAGCACATGGATGGTAATGGGATTGTGTCGGGGAATGAGCTTAGATTAGTTCACAGGTTGGCGGAACATCGAGGGCCGAAGGGCCTGTTCTGCATTGTATTGTTCTATGTTCTATGTTCTGTGCTTGTATTTCTATTGTATGTTATCTTTATGTGAGCTGTGTCTACTTTTTCTTTAATGGCATGTTCCCTTTTTTCTTCATCCACCAACCCAAAATCCAATATTCAACACCAAACATCTCAACTGCATGATACTTATGAGCAACCGACTTCTGTTTCGCGGTCTCAAATAATACACTCCGTCTCTCTCCTTTATACCAAGTGCCAGAAATCATAACTGTTTTTGCATAACAATATACACACATCTACTACTCTCAAATATTTATAAATCAACCCCACATTTCATCTACTGTGTCAGTTCCTCAGTATTCACATGTTCACATCATCCAATTCCCAATGATCAATCCGACAGAAGCTTTCTGCAGTCCTCTTGTTCTTAAAGCTGAAGCAGCGACTGAGCTTTTCTCTTTCCATTATAAGAACTGAATGATTTGTCACAAACTCACAGTCGAACTGCTTAGTTATTTAGCTGACTACTTAATAATGGTGAAAAATGAATGAGTTACTTTGAAGTGAGAAGCTGTATAGGATAATCACTGGCTTGACACTCTGGTATGAAATGGCCTCTCTCCTTACATACACTAGGGAATTTCCTTAATTTATGTCACAATGTAACTTAACGCTTTTCATTAGTTCTGATCTTGATTAAAGATAACTGTAGAGAATGCAGCAGAATTTCTGGAACATTCTTGGCAACTGTGAGCAGCGTCATTTCCTGCCCAAAGTGCAACATTGTGAAGAATAGATAGCCTCACAGCAGGAGATACAGGAAATGGGACTATCCCAAGACCAGATAACACAGGACCAGTGCTGTCTGATAGTGGATAAAGCTATGCTATTAAGATACACCTTCTGTAGCCCCACACATCGTGACTTGTGCTGATTCAGAAGTTTGTCTTTTACTCTTTGGCACAGGTTCATGAACAGTGTTCTGTCTATCTGCCAAGTTTTTGAGAATAACATCCAAAGGGGATAAGGAGTAATGGTCACAGTGTCATTGATTTCGAAGGAATTCTCAACAGTTGTCCAGTCTTATCCTCTCGGCATGGAATTAAAGATAAAATATAAATTTATACTTTGTCCACGGGCAATGTCATGGGATATCAGCAACCAACCATGTTTTTTTTTATAAAATGCAAGCCTAAGACGAAAACAGAGATATGTGCCACCCTGTCGTGCCGTATCATGTCATATTAGTGCAGTACGCTACAAAATTGTTACTTGTTACTTCTTAGCAACAGAAAAACACAATCCTGTATACTAAAGATTATTTGCTTCTTATTTCATTCATTCAAATAAGTTCAAGTTAAGGGCCACTCAGCAAATCAAATAGTGCTATCAGATATAGGATTTAATATCATATATCAGACATTTTGATATTACTGTAGTATTGATTCTAGATGACCCTGTTTGAAAAGTTTATTTGAATTTAGCAGCTGCAGTATATTATTACCTAGGTGTTTGCAGATGACCTTGTAAGTGATATACCCTAGGGTATTTTATAATGGATTATTGTAGATGTAAGAGTTGTAAATTTATCAGTCTGGATCTTACTGTAAGTATTATAAAAATCATTAGCCATTAAATATTTGTGGTGCTTGTAAATGGCATCAGTAATGAGCCAGTGCCATCATTTAAGCTTTTGGTGTGAGCATATTTCAAACACTTATCCACACTAACAGCCCAATGCTATTTGTAACCAGAATTTGGTGACCACATAACCAGCAATTGCTGAGGCAGCTGAGGTCATGAGATGTACGGTGAAAGTAAATTTATGTTTTGGGAGTGACTGCTTATGCATTTCAAAATGAGCGATCACTTTGTCAGGAAATGAATCACTTGGAAATCAGAAGTACAATTTCAAATTTGTATGTGGCATCAAAGCGAGGAGTATGGTTAACAATGAGGATGAAAACAAAGTACAAGGAAACATGAATAAATTTGCATGTGAGTAAATGGAAAATTAATTTTATTACAGGTGCCCTTGGAAACTAAAGCCTGGATTTTTTTAATGGGCTTCGGGCCTTAATGTTTGGACCAAATGTAGACCAAATCCATACTTACTGACAGAGTGCCTGACGAAACAATCATCCTAAAGATTGCCTCCTAATCGCCTGTCTTCATGTTCGCTTTCCTGTTAAAGATAGTGGCATGCTCCTGATGCTATTATCGCAGTTGGAGCTTGCCCCACCATGAGAGGTGGGTGCTGTTGAAGGTCCTGACTATGAGGATGTCTTAAAAGTGGAGGCACCCTACATTGGGCTGAAGCAGTTATGTCCATCAAGACAGAGAGGGAAGAAACTCCAGACTGATCATCTTAATCATTGTTGTGATCTTTCCTGATCAAGGCCCCCTCCTTGAGATATGAAACCTCTGGCTCTGATGGTCTCTCAGGCTTCCTCCTCTATATATGGCAGGAGGCTAAAATATTTGTGCTGCCACCAAATCAGACTTAATTTAATCCACAATAGGCTGCCTGCCTCCATATTGTATACATCCAATCCTGGTCCCTGCCAGTTCACAGGAATCTTCTCCATTTGAAGGAAATGCATTATGGAGGAATCCCACTGGATCGCTAACCTATTTTCCCAAGCATACCCACCTAATCTTACCCCACCCCACTCCTATTCCACTCACCTCCAAACCATCCTCACAGGAGCACAAAATGTCAGCCTCAACAATTTAAATGTGGTAGAGGAAGAAAGGGATTTAACGTTACTCAAATTATTAAACGTAACTAATACACTCTTATATGTGCAGCGTAGAAAGCACTCTATCTGGATGCATCATGGCTTGGTCTGACAACTGCTTTACCCAGGATCATAAAAAAATTCAGAGAGTTCTGAGCACAGCCCAGTCCATCGCGAAGCCAACCATCCATCCATTGACTTCATCTATATTTCTTGCTGCCTTGGAAAGGCAGCCATCATCATCAAAGACCCCTCCCATCCCGGTTATTATCTCTTCCAATCTCTTCCAGCAGGCAGAAGGTACAAAAGCTTAAACAATGTTCCAACAGATTCAAGAATAGCTTCTTCCTCACTAATATTAGACTTGGTGAATGGACCTCTCAAATTTCAAATTTAATGTTGATCTTGCTGTTTGCACACATTTTCTGCAGCCGTAACATTGTAGTCTTTGCTCTGTTCAATTACCCTAATGCATTTTATGTGCCATGATCTACCTGTACTGCACATAAAACAAAACTTTTCACTGTGACTAGGTACATGTGACAATAATAAATCAGATAGAAATCAAAAGGTTAATAGGTACATTAAGAAAAAACAAAGCACTGGAATTCATTTCTAGGGGAACGGAATTGAAAATCAGAGAATGCAACAAATCGGCATTGAACTTTGGTTGGATCACATTTGGAGATCTATGCACAGAGTTCATATTATAAAAACATATTACAGCCATTGGTGAAGGTAATTTGAATATCTAGTACTGCTTTCTTGAAAAGAGAGAACACTGGGGTTGCCTGACAAAGGGATATAAGATTTAGAGAGAGCTTGATAGAGTAAATACTTCCATTTGGAACAAGTAAGTCCAAAGCTGAAGATCATAATCAATCCAATAAGGAATGCAGGAGAAACCTCTTTACCTCGACAGTGGTTAAAAGTGAAGCCACTACTAGATGTGCAGATTGACTGCCTACACACTGTGTGCTTCTTGAACAAAATAGAATGTATCTGTAAATACAAATCTGCAAATGCAAATTCATCCCATCGACTTAATCCGCATTTGCGGATTTGTGTATTTCTTTCTTTACCTCATTTCTGCTTATTCTTAAAGAAGGAGTATTTTGTTTCTCTTCAAACTGGATGTTGTGAATATCTTTAGAAAACTACCTTAGAGAGAAAGCATGAGGCACTTACAATAAGTTGCTTATTGATGAGGATTGATGAAGAGAGAGATTGAAATTGGGCTATACACTATCGAATGTGGGTTTGAGAAAATGTGCCATGGAGGAAGGAAAGCAAAGGCCTAAAAATGCTGAGTCTTTTTTTAATTGTGATTATGCCACTCACATAGGAAGGGAATCAGTGGGGGTCATTTATCCTTCAACTTGCCTAATTATTTCCCTAATTTTCAAATATTTAGAAACCTATTTTCAATGTTAAGTAATTTTATGCACGCAGTAGAAGTGATCAACTGAATAAGATACCCTCAGGTCAAAGAATGGCATCACCGTCACGATTGCCTGTAAATAATAATCAGTTACAAATAATTGGGATCAGATTTGACAACCCTTTAGACTTTCAAAAAAAGTGCTTTGTGTTAATGGCCTCATTTGAGAAGTTACTGAGCCAAAGCATTAGAGAAGTGCAATTTATGTACACACAAATAAAATCGCAGAGTCTTGAAATAATTATGGATGCAATTTGACAATAGATTCCCATTACAGTTTAAATTAGTTGTGCTGTTAGGACTTGCATAAAAAAATTAGCACAGTAAAATCAAGCCCAAGTTAACAGTTACTCTAAATGGATTTTAGGGTACTTTTTTATAAGAGGGAAAAGTTTGACAATTGGTATTAACCCATTTTTGTGTCTACAGGCAGCAGTATGTCCCAAAATTGGCTTTCATATAATATATCTTGCGTGTGCGCTGTTGGTCAAGCATTTTACTCAGTGGTGAGTGAGGCTATGTCCTTGAGGGTGGGACAACAACAGGAGGAGTGACAATTGCAAAGGTATGAAATTGGGATAGCACTCCTGCTCCACCTGGCTTCATAGGAATGATATTTAGTTTCTAAAAAGAGTTAAGCTTACCTGTTGGTAGTGGCCGAGGATTAGGTTACAGCAGCCACTGAAGAATCCCAAGTGGAACAGGCCCAGAAACCCTTTCACTCATCAGATACCAAAGTCTCAGAGAGGTCCTTAAGCAGCTGTTTGGCCCCTCCTTAACATAGGCCAGGGTCCTAGTGTCTGTTTTGGCCTGCCGCTTTGGATATCAGTAAAATTGACCTTGATGCATGTAGTAGTGGTACGCACACTCATGCTCAGTGGCACAGGCCTTGCCAATAAATTTGTCATCATTATGTTTACGAATGGGAGTACCACATTCCAGTTTCTACCACTATGACAGAATCATTACTAAAACCAGCAGTGGAAAATTTAGCGTAGTCACAATTGCTGTGAAGTCAACTTACTGATTATTGAATTATTTTAAAAATCATTGCAAAATCTAAATGAAAATATAAGTCTATTCAAATCAGTTAACATTTTGATGTTGAAATAAGGTTTTGGTCATAGAGTGAGCATTATTCCATATCTAGTGTTTAAAGATGAGGTTATTTTAATTGTCTCATGTTTACTTATTTCTCTCCATCATGATGTAAAAGTATTGGGGCTATGAATATCACAGTAATGGCAAACTTTAAAAAACATAAGATTTATTGATATGGAAGAATATATTTCAAAGCACTGCTAATAAAGGTCCAATGACAACTGGAAACATTACAGCTACACAAAATGAGTCACTTGCAGCACTGAAGGAGACTCTTTAGACCCTTGGGTCCATGCCGGCTCCCAGTGGAGAAAACTAGTCAGTTCCACTCCCTCTCTCAATCACCATTATGCCATTCACTTCGCCATCCAATTTCCTTTTGAAATTGTTGATTCCATTTCTTGGAGCAGGAAATTGAAGGTCATTTGTTGTGAAGGTCATTTGTATTTTCTGTGTTTTAAAATTTTTAAATCAAGATTACAACAATCAAGAAAGCAATATTTAAAGCCATCATTTAGGGGGGGGGTCTTGTTTGATTAGAACCTTGATACACTTACTGAAGATTTTATGATCTACGTATACATCAGCTATAAATAGGACAGCAATGACAACAAAAGTAATTTTAGAGTAATAATGTTATTAGTTATGAGGAGGAAGGGATCAATAGAAAATTAAGGCAAACCTGGCTAGTTTAGTGTTAGGAAATTCATCTGCATTAAGTGAATCCTACCGGGTTTCTGACTGCTATGATTTGGGTAATTTTTTGAATTGGTGATCTGCAATCTTAAGAGGCCTATAAACTTTAATTTTACTTTGGCTTGGTATTCAGATTCAAAACGTGTGGTGTTGGAAAAGCACAGCTGGTCAGGCAGCATCTGAGGAACAGGAGAGTCAACGTTTCGAGCATAAGCTCTTCATCAGGAGTGACCAGCTGTGCTTTTCCAGCACCACACTTTTTGACTCTGATCTCCATCATCTGCAGTCCTCACTTTCTCCTCCTTGGTATTCAGGTTGTCTTGTTACACCTCTGAATTGCTTGAGGTATTTTTAGACATTGGAGGCTTGTTTAGACATTGTATTACACAATACAACTCTAAGTCTATTTTTACATCTCAGGTACAGTACCAGCAATGCATTTACAGTGTACAGTTCCCAGGCCGTTGAATTTCTTATGTTATCGATTTTAAATGGATTATTATCATGAGTCCATTATATTAAATAGGTCCAAGTTGTAGGTTTATGATCACAAGATAGAACCTTCCTTCGCATTATGTCAATAATCACATGCACATGATGGTATGTGAAAAGTAAACCACTTACCCCTGCATCTACCACTCCCTCTACTTGCATCTCCATGGATACATAGCAACAGAGACCTTATTGGTGTTTGCAATATATCAAGTGACTAAGATTCTATTACTGGCCTGTTGACAATGCATTCATTTATGGGAGTGCAGATGGCTCTGTATCTGTGTTCACAGTCATACTGTTGTGTGAGACCTCTGATGTAGTCGTTCTCTGTATATCAGATGATCCCAGTTCTTTATTTTATCTTCATTGACCTTCTTCAGACCATCAGAGCTTGTTGGCCTTTATGAACTTATGAACCTTATCAATTTTTGAGGCACAGCCACTGTTCGTGAACTTACTTAGTAATTGATGGGAATTTTCTGTCTTCTGGTCTTCAACATTGTATAGAATGATTTCCTTCTCTCCTGACATCGTCTTCTGGTGTTAGAGCTGGTGTTCAACTATCTAGTTATTTTCTTCCAGCTTTGTTTTCTCCCTTGTGACTTAAAAAGAGAAGGAAGTGAGTGCACTAAATAATCACCAACATCCTGGCCAGCTTTTCTGATATAACATAGTGCAATAGTTACCATGAAAGGGGCCCAGTGTGTGAAATTCTGTACCATAGCTCTGAAGCTTCCAATCAGCACGTCTAGGTAGTTTGTTTTTATAAGAGTTAAGAAACTCACTTCCTGCCGACTAAGGTGTTAAACTGTGATCACTACAGCTGAGCTTTCATTGGATGGCTTAAGTTCTCAAGTCGTGGCTATTCTGGTGCTACTGACAGGAAACTACTGCATTCCTTCACGTTAACAAATTTAGCAGTTTGCACAAACAAATCACCATTAAGCACTCTAATGGGTAAACTCTAAAAAGCACGACTTGATGTCTAGATGTACCAAAGCAAAATGCATTTAGTGCAAAAATACTTATAGTTATTAGAGGCATAGAGTCATAGAGATATACAGCATGGAAACAGACCCTTCGGTCCAACCCGTCCATGCCGACCAGATATCCCAACCCAATCTAGTCCCACCTGCCAGCACCCGGCCCATATCCCTCCAAACCCTTCCTATTCATATACCCATCCAAATGCCTCTTAAGTGTTGCATTTATTCTTTAAAATAAATGAAATAATTGTCCTGTTATAGGAACTGTAGGAAGTACCTCTCTACAAACTTTTAGGGTCCATTTGGCAGTGACAATATGTAAACATTTCATTACTGTAATGCAACATTTCGAATTTGTATAGCACTTTTAACACAACAGCTTTGCATGAGCATTCTCAAACAGAGCTGAAAATGTGTTGCTGGAAAATCACAGCAGGTCAGGCAGCATCCAAGGAGCAGGAGAATCAACGTTTTGGGCATGAGCCCTTCTTCAGGAATGAGGAAAGTGTGTCCAGCAGGCTAAGATAAAAGGTAGGGAGGAGGGACTTGGGGGAGGGGCGTTGGAAATGCGATAGGTGGA
>NC_057712.1:95705006-95739296 GCF_004010195.1 Chiloscyllium plagiosum
TTGAAGAAGGAGGCCATCTGGGTTGTACGGTATTGGAACTGGTCCTCCTGGGAGCAGATGCAGCGGACACGAAGGAATTTGGAATAAGGGGGCAGGGTGGGAGGAGGTGTAGTCTAAGTAGCTGTGGGAGTCGGTCGGTTTATAGTAAATGTGCGTGTTGATTCGGTCGCCCGAGATAGAAATGGAAAGGTCTAGGAAGGGTGGGGAGGAGTCTGAGACGGTCCAGGTGAATTTGAGGTTGGGGTGGAAGGTGTTGGTAAAGTGGATGAACTGTTCAACCTCCTCGTGATGTAGCGGAGGAAAAGGTGGGGGGCCCCCACTCCAGCCTATCACCCTCACACTTTCCTCATTCCTGAAGAAGGGCTCATGCCCGAAACGTCGATTCTCCTGTTCCCTGGATGCTGCCTGACCTGCTGTGCTTTTCCAGCAACACATTTTCAGCTCATCTCCAGCATCTGCAGACCTCACTTTCTCCTCCATTCTCAAACAGAGGTTGATATTAATCCACATAATGAGTTAGTAGAACATTTCGTCAATGCTTGGTCAAAGAAGCAGGTTGAAATGAGTATCTTGAAGAAGGAGAGATCTGTCTCCAGATAGTTATTCAACTCATTTCTTGAATTTGCTGAAACAGTTGGACCCTCAGTTTTGCTTCACAGTCCATTCCAGATGTTCCCCACCCCATGGACAAAGATTTCTCTCTCCTGAGCTTGCCAGTCTGCAACTTAGCACCTGTTGGACTAAATAGAAAATTACAGGCTGTCAAATGCAGTCGCCAAACCCTGACTAAGTCTTTACACTTTCCCTCATTCATCTCCAAACGTTGACTCTAGTGTGGTAAAGCACATGGTCACCTTCACCATCTTTAAAGGTGGAAATCAGGAATAGGAGACCTGTCAGAAGGTGGATTTCTGAGAATGTCAAGCCTCTGGTTAAATCAGCTTTCCGCCTGCACAGGGGTCAGGATAGGTGGCATTTACACTGTTCCCCGACAATGTCGCCTGACTTCAGGAGATGAGTTCTATCAGTCACATGGGGTTGTTTGAACGACAAAACTGCAGCATGCCTAGGGGTCCTGGTCTGAATTCCCTGCAAGAAAACCCGCAGCTTAAATTATGCCTGTTAATCTTTAAGATAACCAAAGTAGCCCACATGCAATCCAGGCTTGGATGTCCTACTTTTTCTGACCTTCCTCAGGCACTCCAGTCTGAATTAAGAGTGTAGGGCCCCACCTAGCGCTGTTCACGAGAAGTACCCTGCAAGACATTGGATGCCCTCTCACTGACAAGAGCACAGCTCAAATGTCAGACAATTTACTAATGGAGGGAATTTGAGGAATTTGGTCTCTATTTATTGGATTTGCACCTTAGAGGCAGAGAGAAAGAATTTTCCTAATCCTGCCTCCCTCCAGCTGTTTTAATTCAACAGAGCTGGGGATGACCTGGAGTTAGGCCTGATGCTGATGGCAGCACCTGAGGCAGATTTATATGGTGATGAGTTTAAACCCCTCTCTTTGCAGAGGCATCAGCATTAGCCCAAATCGGGAGATATGTGACAGAAGTCCCTCACCTTGTTTCCCAGTAACGTCTTGCCCCAATACTTCACCTATTCATCCCCTCACTCAATCATCCACCTTACCTCCCCCAACCTCTCAAATCCTTTCAATGCCCCTCAATGTCCGTGTATCAACTCCACCTTCAATACTACCTGAAACCTCTTCACTTGCCCTCTCAACCTCACCCACCACAATACTGCCTTACCAACCCCACCAGGCCTCCCAACCCAGTATTCCAACATCTATTGTAAGCAGAACTCACACATCTTAGAATGATATTTGAATATCATTAAAAGGCTCATAATTCTACCAAAATAACCAAATTCAACTTGACTAGCCACTTATAAAACCACCTCTTATCCTCTTATAAGTGTATAGATTTGTCAAACTGTCAAACTCACATTCCCCTGGACAGCTGTATAATCAAACCATGCTGATCAGAATCTATTAGTTCTTTGAACAAAAACCAAGCATTCATAATGGTGTTCCACTGTAAACTGTGCCAACAAAGTTTCTTGAACAGAACTCATTGGGGGCTTTGTATACAGAATTCAGCTATCTCAAAACTCTGAAACAGCCAAGCCGATAACTCAGCCGAACTTCAAAGGAAAAAATGAAAATAATTTCACACAAGTAGATCTGGATTTCAAGCTGGGCTAGCATTTCAGAATTTACAATGTAGAATAGCACTTTATGTAGTTAATAATGTTCTGTAATGTGTTTATGACCTCTCCATATTCACAAGACTGTCCTCTTCTTTGATCACTTGCCAGTTGTCAGAAGTTCCATCCTGACAATGCACTTTTGAATGGTCACTTATTCTTATCAAATCCGAGCACTATGATCAAACAATATCCAAATCATGCTACAGCATTTTATTATGACCTGTGAAATGAGCAAGATTGATTGAAATTACCTTTCATTTAGTTCTAACTTCAAACCAGAGCTCATGATACTCTGTCACTGATGTGATCTACTTTGCCCACCAAAATCTGTTCTTCTCTTCCAAAATTGCAGAAGTTCTGAAATTGCCACTTTTGCAATGGTAATGGCAATGTCATATGAGTGGACTTCCTACCCGCCTCCTTATTCTGAGCTGATAAAAATTGCCAGTGTCAGAAATTGAAAGGATCTCAGATCCAGCTCCTCCTTGCTATTTATAAAGCCCATCCATTGTACTTTGGTCCTGTGTCAGAATGGAAAAATCCAAACCACCTTGTCTGTATCCTTTTGGATCTTCAACACCTCAATAAAATTACCATGAGCCTTTTCCTTTCTCTTCCTTCTGAAAGTTTCTCCAAATGCAGCTGCAAGAACATGCCCAAATTCCGTTGTTAATTCCCTAAATGCTTTAATGTCTTAATTGGTGCATTTTCCAAGTCTTGTTCACTTTCAACATCTTCAACTTGGCCTTCATAGAATTTACTCTTTGGATTCTTTCCCTAACTGCCTGTTTGTTATTTATTCATTATAAAGCAATTTTACATAAACTGATATACTGATGGCAAGAGAGTTGTTGGACCAATACACAGTGGAGTTGTATATCGGAACCATGCAAGAATGCAGACACACTTACTTTATGGGAATTGAGTGAGAAATTGAATTTTTCAGACGGCAATTCTCCAGCATCTGGAACCTTAAGGAAATGCCAGTTGAAGTTAGAAAATTTAGAGTCAAAGTTGATTTAACAACCTCTGACTTTCCTAAAGTCCAGAGGATACATGCCTAGCCTGTCTAACCTTTCCTCATAAGACAATCTGCTTGTTCCAGGTATTAGTCTAGTAAGCCTTGTCTGAACCACGTCCAACACATTAACATTCTTCCCCCTAGGCATGGCGATCAGTGGTTTACATTGTACTCCAGATACAGTCTCACCAATGCCCTATATAACTGAAGCATAACCTCCCATCTTATAAAATCAGTTCCCCTCACAATAAACTAAAACATTCTATTAGCTTTCCTGATTACTTGCTGTACCTGCATTCTAACTTTCTGTGATTCATGTACTAGGACTTCCAAATCTCTCTGCAACATCTCAACACTGAGATAATATGCTTCATTTTTATTCTTTCTGCCAACATATACAATTTCACACTTTTCCACATTGTGGTTCATTTGCCAGTTTTTTTGCCCACTGACTTCACCTTGCTATATCTCTTTGTAGACTCCTTATGTCCTCTTTACAACTCATTTTCCTACCTATCTTTGAGTGAAAGATATATTGTTACTTTCAACGATCAGAGTTGTGTTCCTGCAAGTGTCTTATGATTCCTCCTTACTCATCTTCTTTGAAGATCTTGTCTGGTCTTGATTTGTTTGTTCATGAAGAAGTACTTTGTTAGTTGAAAATATGTTAATTGAGATCATAGGGGATGTACACACCTATTCCCTCCATCCTCAGGACTGGTGACCTCAGAAACTTTAATTCAGTTTGTAGTCATGTCATACCTGTTGGAAATATTGGCTCTCCTTGGTCAGTTTGAACACTTTAATGAGTGTTCAGTCACCAGTGCACATGTTGACTTTGTAAAATAATGGGAAGCAGGTGATATGGAATCAACAGTCCACTTTTCATCACCCCCATTTTTTATTTCCATTAAATGCTACTTTACAATATCAAAGTTCTGATATAACGCTGTTTCATTAACACAAATTAAATGCAACGCGATTGATGAATTATGGACACTGGATAATGGGAGCCTTTTACTGAACAGACATTGCGATTTTCTATAGCAATCTTTCACAGCTCGATTTTCTATAGCAGTTTTCCATAGCACAATTTTCTATAGCACGAGGTTGCTGAGGGATGCAACAGTGGCGTTATAGCAGAATGACCTGTACTTTGTTTCTCCTAGTTCACGTCTTAAGTGATAGAGTAACCTTCATGATTTTCCATTTGAAAGGCATAATTCCTGAATTATTATTCACATATTTGGAATGTCTTCACTTTTACTGTTCTGTGAGATAAACAATCAGGTCCTGGAGGTGTTTTTTCCCTAAGTTCCATTGTTTTCTCCATTACCTTTTTGTTACTTACATAAGTCCGCTAACTTTCTCCTCATGACTTATTTTTAGGTTCCCTGTACTATTTATATTTTGACCTCTTCCTCCACTGTGAAAATGGATATAATGTACTTACTTAACAATCTTCCATTTCCTTGTCCACTAGAGTCTCACAAGCATTTATTTTTAAATTATGCATACTCTCCTTTATCAATCTCTTTCGATGTATTCATAAAAACCTTTGCTGTTGGTTGATAACTTTTACAAATTTATTTTCACATCCCTTTTTTGCAACTGTTCTTACTGCCATTGCACCCTTTGTTTCCTTTTATATCTCCAAACTCCTGTGGAGCTCCTTTCCTCCTTGTATTTGTGTAAGCTTTATTGTTGCCATTCTTTTACCACAGTTGTCGATCACATTTGTTTCATTCGTCAAGTAGAGCCTATATAAGTTCAGTGTATTTACTAAGTTTGTATTTAAAATAACTTCACAGAGGCTGCTATCCCATCAGTAAGTCGCCCTTTATTTACAAGCGCAAAAACGGGACTCCTGGATGGTATGATGCCTCCCAGGTGCTCAGGTCAGGGATGTCACCGATCAGCTGCAGAGCATTCTAAAAGGGGAGGGTGAACAGCCAGTTGTCTTGGTGCATATAGGCACCAACGATATAAGTAGAAAACGAGATGAGGTCCTGAAAGCAGAATTCAGGGAGCTAGGAGAGACGTTAAAGAGGAAGACCTCAAAGATAGTGATCTCGGGATTACTACCAGTGCCACGTGCCAGCCAGCGTAGAAATGAAAAAATAGGCAGGTTGAATATGTGGCTTGAGAGATGGCGTAGGAGGGAGGGGTCCAGATTTGTTGGACATTGGGGCTGGTTCTGGGAAAGGTGGGACTATTACAAAATAGATGGTCTACATCTGAACCAGACTGGAACCAATGTCCTTGGGAGAGTTTTTGCTACTGCTTTTGGGGAGGTTTTAAACTAATGTGGCAGGGGACTGGGAACCAGAAGAGAAAACAAGTGGGCAGCGAGATGGAGATTGGAGACTGTAAGAATTATGAAGATTGCATTAATAAAGGGAAGAGAAGGCAGAGAGCAGATGAGCACAAACAAACTAGTGGCCTGAAATGCATCTACTTTAATGCAAGGAGTGTGTAAGGCAGATGAACTTAGGGCTTGGATTGGTGCCTGGGAGTATGATGTTATTGCAATCACAGAGACTTGGTTGAAGGAAGGGCATAGTAACTAAATGTTCCAGGATATAGACACTTCAGACAGGACAGGGAGGGAAGTAAAAGGAGAGGGTGGGTCTGGGACGATATCACAGCTGTGCTAAAGGAGACACTATGGAGGTCTTGGGTAGTGAGACATTATGGGTGGAGCTGAGAAATAAGGGTGCAGTTACATTGTTGGGGCTGTACTACAGCCCTCCCAACAGTGAGCATGAGGTAGAAGGACGAATAGGTAAACAGATTATGGAAAGATGTAGAGGCAATATGGTAGTGGTAATGGGAGATATTAATTTTCCCAACATTGACTGGGATACACATAGCATCAGAAGTCTGGATGGGGTAGAATTTGTAAGAAGCGTACAGGAGAGTTTTCTAGAGCAGTATGTCAATAGTCCAATGAGGGAAGGGACCATATTGGACATGGTACTGGGGGATGAGCCAGAAAAGGTGGTAAAAGTTGCGGTGGGGCATGTCTTTGGGAACAGTGGCCACAATTCTGTAAGTTTTAGAAAACTCGTAGATGAAGAAGAGTGTGGTCCTAAGGGAAAAGTACTAAACTGGGCCAAAGCCAATTATATCAAAATTAGGCAGGAGCTCGGAAATGTGGATTGGAAACAGCTATTTGAAGGGAAGTCCACATTTGAGATGTGGGAGGCTTTCAAAGATAGGTTAAAGATAGTGCAGGATAGGCAGGTCCCGTTGAAGGCAAAGGATAGGGAGGGCAAGATTCATGAACCGTGGATGACAGGAGAAATTGTATGACTAGCCAACAGGAAAAGGGAAGCGTACATAAGGTCTAGGCAACTAAGAACAGAACGGGCCCTGTAGGAATATCGGAAGAGTAGGACAAGTCTTAAACGAGGAATCAAGCGGGCTAAAAGGGGTCATGAAATAGCTTTAGCAAGCAGAATTAAGGAGAATCCCAAAGCATTTTATTCTTAAATAAGAAGCAAGTGGGTAACTAGAGAAAGGATTGGTCCACTTAAGGATAATGAAGGAAGGCTGTATGTCAAACCTGGGAGAATGGGTGAGGTTCTGAATGATTACTTTGCATCAGTGTTCACTGAGGAGAGGAACGTGATAAATCTTGAGATTAGAGATAGCAGTTTGATTAGTCTGGATCACGTTGGCATGAGTAGGGAAGATATGTTGGGTGTGCTAGAGGTTATTAAGGTGGACAAATCCCCAGGACCGGATGGGATCTATCCCAGGTTGCTGAGGGAGGCGAGAGAGAAAATATCTGGGGCGTGACAGATATCTTTGTGGCATCCTTAAATACAGGTGAGGTGCCGGAGGCCTGGAGGGTTGCTCATGTGGTCCCCCTGTACAAGAAGGGTAGTAGGGATATTCCAGGTTACTACAGACCAGTAAGCCTGACATCGGTGGTGGGGAAGTTGCTGGAGAGGGTACTGAGGGATAGTATCTATTTTTATTTAGAAAATAATGGGCTTATCAGTGATAAGCAACATGGTTTTGTGTGTGGGAGATCATGCCTTACCAACTTAATAGAGTTCTTCGAGGAAGTGACCAAGTTGATAGATGAAGAAAGGGCAGTTAATATCATATACGTGGACTTTAGTAAGGTTTTTGATAAGGGTCCCCATGGTAGACTAATGGAGAAAGTGAAGTCACATGGTGTGCAGGGTGTTCTAGCTAGGTGGATAAAGAACTGATTGAGCAACAGGAGACAGAGAGTAGTAGTTGAAGGGAGTTTCTCGAAATGGAGAAAGGTGACCAGTGGTGTTCCACAGGGTCAGTGTTGGGGCCACTGTTATTTGTAATATACATAAATGATCTGGAAGAGGGCACTGTTGGTATGATCAGCAAGTTTGCAGATGATATGAAGATTGGTGGAGTAGCAGCAAGCATAAGGGACTGTCAAAGAATACAGGAGGATATAGATAGTCTGAAGAGTTGGGCGGAAAGGTGGCAGATGGTTTTCAATCCAGACAAATGTGTGGTGATGCATTTAGGCAAGTCTAATTCTAGAGCGAATTATACAATGAACGGAAGAGCCTTGGGAAAGGTTGATGGGCAGAGAGATCTGGGAGTGCAGGCCCATTGTACCCTGAAGGTTGCTGCACAGGTGGATAGAGTGGTCAAGAAGGCATATAGTATGCTTGCCTTCATTGAATGGGGTATTGAGTATAAGAGCTGGCAAGTCACGTTAACATTGTACAAGACATTGTTTGGCCACATTTAGAATACTGGGTACGGTTCTGGTCACCACATTACCAAAAGGATGGGGACGCTTTGGAGAGAGTGCAGAGAAGGTTTACGAGGATGTTGCCTGGAAGGTGCTAGCTATGAAGAGAGGTTGAGTAGGTTAGGTTTATTTTCATTAGAAAAATAGGAGATTGAGGGGAAACCTGATTGAAGTTTACAAAATCATGAAGGGTATAGACAGGGTGGATAGAGATAAGCTTTTTCCCAGGGTGAAGGATTCAGTAACGAGAGGTCATGCTTTCAAGGTGAAGGGTGGAAAGTTTAAGGGGGATACACGCAGCAAGTACTTCACACAGAGGGTGGTGGACGTTTGGAATGCATTGCCAGCAGAGGTGGTAGAGGCAGGCACGGTAGATTAATTTAAGATGCATCTGGACAGATGGGTGAGTAGGTGGGAGCAGAGGGATACAGATGCTTAGGAACTGGGCGACAGGTTTAGACAGTAGATGTGGATCGGCTCAGGCTTGGAGGGCTAAAGGGCCTATTCCTGGGCTGTAAATTTTCTTTGTTCTCTTCGTTCTTGTAGTTTACTTGATACTGGTCCAGCACCCTCAGAGCCCGGAATGGGACTATTTGGCGCCGCCCTTTTGGCGCCAATCATTTGGCACCACCATTTTGGCTCTAAACTGTTTTGGCGCTCATTACTTTGGCGCCAATTCAGAATTTTAAAAAAGTCTTGTAGAGCCCGTAAGAAATTCGTTTTTATTGCATTGTAAGAAATAAATCTAATTTTTTTTTATTCATTATTTTTAACCTATTCATTATCTAACAACCCGATGTAATTTTCTCAACTAGCAAGAGTTGATCGTCAAAGGTGTAATGACCCGCTGTAGATTCAAATCTCATTTTGTAATCATTTTCTCATTTAACAATTGTTAATAGTCATCTCCTGCCTTGATGATACTTAAGCCCTTCTGTCTTCACATCAGAAAGCTGTGATACAATTTTCTTTCTATTTTCTTGTAGAGCCCATACCAGAAATGGCTGAAAACATTCTAAGCAAGAGAGACAAACCAAAATTTTCACACGATGGTTATCTATATGTGTTTGATAAATGTAGCAAAATGTAGAAATTCATTTTTATAATGAATAGGTTAAAAATAATGAATAAAAATTAGATTTATTTCTTACAATGCAATAAAAATGAATTTCTTACGGGCTCTACAAGACTTTTTCAAAATTCTGAATTGGTGCCAAAACAGCTCAGTGCCAGAGTAATGAGCGCCAAAACAGTTTAGAGCCAAAACAGCGGGGCCAAATGATCGGCGCCAAAACGTACCCGACCCCTCAGAGCCAGCTCTCAGACTGAGCAGAACCTCTGACACTCCTGCTTATACGTCAGCCAGCACTCCCTAATTGGACCAGATAAACAGCCCCAATCAGGGAATGCATAATCCATGAGGTCCACACAAAAACATAAGTTGCTGCAAAAGCTCAGTAGATCAAGAGTTCTGAGGGAGGGTCACCAGACCTGAAATGTTAACTCCAATTTCTCTTCACAGATGCTGCCAGACGTGCTGAGCTTTTCCAGCACCTTAAGTTTTTGTTTCTGATTTTTAGTATGCGCAATTCTTTTGGGGTTTTTTCTATGAGGTCCACCTTGCTGAGCTCAAGATAATCACTACTGTGTTGTACCGAATATATCTTTGAATACTTCCTGGTGTTCAGTTTTTTTATATAGTTTTTGCCTCACAAAATTTCTCTCGACCTCTTTCACCTTTGTTTATTTCACCAGAAATAAAAGGCAGTTTTTTTTTAGGTTGATGAGAGTAGGAGAAGATTGCCCAAAAATCAATTGTTGAGCCTTTTATAGAATTAACAGATCATTTAACCATTTTCCGTTCACTTTCCACATAAGAGCTGGTGCTATGGAAAGGATAGATGTTCTCCAAATGTGAAGCATGCAGGTTTCTGGTCACTTTCTGTGCAGTGTGGGTTCCGCCCCATGACAGGAAGGTGGTATGCAGGTACACCTTGTATTCACTGGACACTTCTCAACTGGTCAGATTATGATATCAAACAGCTGTTCTGGCTGATTTGAAGCACAATATACATATTTGGATCAGGAGGGTCAGCAAAGAATTTTCATACATCTGCAAGATGGACCAATTATTAATATCATTTAAAGACCCTGCACCTAAGTTGCAGATAAGGTAATGTCAACTGACTTCTGTTTCTGCAAAGTCTCTGAGTGGAATGTTTTTTGAAGATGTAATGCCGAGTTTCTGGGTTTGATGAAGGATGTTGCAACTTCATCCTGGAGATGGATCATGTTGGGGGGGCAAATAATTTGATAAGGCTACAACGTGCATGGCAGCAGCAATTGGAGTGCCGCTTGTCCATACAGAGATACAGGAGATGGAGTAGATAGACAGAGCATTTGGAAAGCTCCTCAAAATGCTTGACTAAGTTGGAGGCAGACTCCTCGATATTCCTTGGCAGTGGCAGAAAGCTGGCCAGCAGGGTAGCCAATGCACGAAGCACGTCTATGTGCATGCTCATCAATGTGCTGTGCACGCCCCAATATAGGTCTTCATCTGAGTAGCAATGCTGGAGCAGTACTCTTCTGCAACCTCAGTCTCAGGTGAGCTGGCACATGTACTAATCTTTCCTCTCGTCTGTATGGAATCCATGGCTGATTCCATGCTGACTTCAACCCTTTACTAGCCACTAAAGTACAAGCAATGCCAATATCTGAGCCAATGCCAATATCTGAGCCAATGACAATATCTGAGCCAATGACTCTGCATCTTAGATCGAGGGGTAGGTCCACTTCATCAGTGCCAAATTGTTGCCTTTTCTTTCACTCCCAGATGTATTATGACTAGGCATGTGACAATTGCCAGTGAAAATCAGAAAGAGCAAGATTGGGGTGTGAGAAGTAGTAGGGGGAGTAATTGGAAAATAAGCAATCCATGGTACACAGCCAGTAACCTGTAAATCCTGCCTGGCAGCAGAATGAGATCGAGCTGGGAGTTGAAAAGGAGCTGAGAGTGTGATGCTGGAATAGCACAGCAGGTCAGACAGCATCCAAGGAGAAGGAGAATGGACGTTTCAGGCATGAGGAAACCTGATGAAGGGCTGATGCCCGAAACATCAAGTCTCCTGCTCCAGGGATGCTGCCTAACCTGCTGTGCTTTTCCAGCACCACATTCTCGACTCTGATCTCCAGCATCTGCAGTCCTCACTTTCTCCTAGTTGAAGCAGAGCATAAGGCAAGAAAACACAAAATCATCTTCAGTGTTTACAGCAAGACCTGATGCAACAGGTTCTGTCACCACTGTCCCCATGATGCAGAGAAACCATCTCCACCACAGACTCAGGAGATACTGAATCTGCTCTGCTCCCAGTGATCATTGGACTGTAAGAGAGATGGCAGATTGTGGGTAATTGTGTTGCACTGCATTTGGGGACAGTGCTTACTTCAGACATACGTGGAATCAGTGGAAATTGGCTGTGAGGCTGGCATCTCGGTGAGGGCAGAATGTTGGGTGTGAGTTTTGAGTGCCTGGAATTGTTGCTCGGTGAGTGATATAAGATGTGATGTGATGACCATGTGGTACACGCGATTGTTCGTTTGGTAGGTAGGCGATGTAATGTGGAGATTCATTCACTGACCTTGACAACCTACTTGAGGTTGTTAAACTTCTAAAGGCACTGCTGCCAGGTTGTCAGGGCCAGACTCCAGCAGTTGACTTCCTTGCTAGCTGGCTCTTTGTGTATTGTAGTCCTTGAAGATCTCCTTGCTGCTAATGGCTAATTCCTCCACTGTTACAGTGAAGCCAGATGCTCTGTCTTCCCTGATGCTCCATTTGTTAAGCCTTCTGTTTGTAGGCAGCATAAATATAGGGGGTCAACTGCAACTCCCCTCCATTGTGCGAAACTCCCCTTTAAGGTGGATAACGTGCCATAAAGAGGAACAGTTGACTACACCACATAATACCAGTGTATGCTGCTTGATCTCACACTGAGCACTTAGACCAGCAGCACAAACCCTGCACAAGCAAACAAGCCAAAGAATGAGGCAGCAAATACCGAATTCATATCTTGTTTACCTCAATGCTAATGGACACAGGCCTATCCTGAACCAATACTCCTGCATCCAGAGGTGGGCCATAAATGACTTCTTGCCCAACAACTCCAAAGGCAAATACATTTTCAATATTAGAGGCATGATAAAAATAAAAATGTTTGCTTGTATTTTATTGACATTTTCTTCAGCTCTAACTTCTGTGATTCATTAATTGTTTTAAATTACAAATTCCATCAATCATGTACACATATTGGCCAGATATTTGCATTTGTATAGATGTGCAGTGCCTAAAATGTGATAACAAGTGCACTAGAATACATACTGCTATTGCTGAGTTCTGTGCCTAGCCCAGTTTGCAACATCTGAGTTCAGGATGAGTGACTTCACTTAGGTGTCATTTTTAACAGTTTAGACAAATGTTGGGTGCTTCCGAGAGGGATACGAAATATAGATTGGGAAAGTGACTCACTGGCCAGCTGGCTTCACTGGCTTAAATCAATTTTAAACATTGTATAATTGACCCTGATATACAAAGGGTTTTTCTAGACTCCATTAGCACAGCAGCAACAATGAATAAATTGCATGCTTTTGCTGTGCATAACTGTCCTACTTGTTAGTTAAAAATGACAAGCAATTGTGTGTTATAAACTGACCTCAGAGCACAGATATAAAGTTTCCCTTTTTTACTGTTCTACCGCAAGAGGATCAACAACTTTAATTTTGCTCTAGTCTTTCTAAAGCATGAATTTCAGCTGCTGCAGTCAACCCTCCCTCAGTCCTGACCCTCAGGATGTTTCTTAATCGGGAGCTCAAGTTTATAATATGCATTCAACTTGTAGTCCTCATGATATACAAGTGACAAATTGACATTTTCAGGATGAGACCATTTGGTGGTGACTGGAAGCAGTGGAATGGGATGAAGAGCCACTACTGTGAAATTAAAAGGACAGTGTCTTATCCTGGGAATACCCTCTGTTGAGAGATCAGCTTGACAGTTCCAATAATTTTATGCACAGTTAACATATTTATGTCTACTTTTAAGAACCAAAGACAGCACCTTATCTCTCTGCTCGGGCAACATACCTCTCCAAAGGAGTACTTTACCTGTCCAAGCAACTCGGTGAAGTTTAGATCTGACCCTATCAATCCTGAACTGCAGGTTATAGTCCAACAGGTTTAATTGGAAGCACACTAGCTTTCGGAGCGATGCTCCTTCATCAGGTGACAATCAGCTGATGAAGGAGCGTCGCTTCGAAAGCTAGTGTGCTTCCAGTTAAACCTATTGGACTATAACCTGGTGTTGTGTGATTTTTAACTTTATACACCCCAGTCCAACACCGGCATCTCCGAATCATGAATCCTGAACTGGATTAGGTGTCCAGCGAAACAACCCAGGAAAAGCAAGGAGGATGCCGTTTCTGGAGTTTTGGGGGCGGGTGGGGGGTTGGAGTAGATGGTGTGTGTGTGTGGGGGGATTATTTGGAACATCAAGTACAGTATTCAAAAACTAAAACACAAAATATTTATTCAGTTTTCACACTCTTCACTTTCATTGCCGCAAACATGCCCACTCATGCTGCCTATTGCCCTGTATTCCATTGCATGACTCCCACATACATTATGCCAACTATGACCCTTATAAACCCTCAAAACCCCTCATACCTCCTGACCAAGTTAAGCCCCTGACCCATCTCCCAAGGTCCCTCTGTTCTGATTGCTGTCATATGCCATCTGCACATTTCCCATGGTCCTTCATGCTCTTTATGTCACCATATGCATTAGTCACTCCCACTGCCCTGATGCCAACCCAGTGACAACACCAGCCCATGTACACACATCACTTTGCTCACAATGACAGCTCACCTGATAATTACCATGGGCGAACTCTGGGAGGCATGCTGACAGATAATAAAGTAATGGACTGAATATTCCCATTTATGGCAACGTTTTTTTTCCCAATGGGATTCACAGTTCCCAGTCTTTCACAGCTTATGTTGAGTTTTCTCGTGTAATCTTCTGGTCTTTGTCATATTAATTATGCAACAAGACCCATCTCAAGGAGGGTCTTGCAGGAGAGGAGGAAATGCTCACTGCCAGCCGGAGTCCATGACATTCATGCCGCTGGCACCATATTTAATCTCCGTCTGTGCACAACATCAGACTGTATGCCAGGAGGACCCCTTCACTCTGTGCAGCTCTGCCGCTAAGATGAGAACATGGCTCAAAGAGGGAAGCTGGTACCCACTTCATGGACCTGTAGATGCCAGTTGATAGGTAGTGTAAAGGAGTGCAGTGCTCTTCGTACTGGCTGGTAAAGGAGGACATGCCTCTTGTCTCAACCAGCCTGGAATGAGTTAGTAACCTGGATCAGTTCAATGTCACAGGTAAAATGCAATGTGCAGCAGCACAGGGCAAAGGTGAACACTCTTCTCTACCCTGTAGGTGTAAGTGTTACCAACTTCTTTCTGCTACCTCACACTCCCAAGACCATGGCTCACTCTACCTCTGCCACTGCACACTCATTTCGCCACGGCTACAACCCCTATTATTGCATGAATCATATCCACTCCACAGCTCTCAACCAGTTCATGCTCCCAGACTACTGTCTCTTTCTGCCCTCTGATCTTTCTACTCATTGCCTAGGCACACCTTATAACCTGCCTTGCTTATGCATCACCAATAACTGCTCTTACATCCACCGTAACAGTACCAGTTCCCTCCCTTTGTCTCATTGCAGGAAAAGCTAGCCCACCCATCATGATGATGGAGGAGAAAGTGAGGACTGCAGATGCTGGAGGTCAGAGTCAAGAGTGTGGTGCTGGAAAAGCACAGCAGGTCAGGCAGCGTCCGAGGAGCAGGAGAATTAATGTTTCGGGCATAAGCCTGTCCCTCGGATGCTGCCTGACCTGCTGTGCTTTTCCAGCACCACACTGTCAACCCCCATCATGATGATGTCCCAGCTGACATAGCTAGAATCTCCAGGCTGGTTTCATTTGATCTGCAGCTCTGATCTTGACTAGCTCTATGGAATGGAACTGGATTGGCCTCATATCAGATTCAGAGTCCCCTGATTGACCATAGTCTACGTTGATCCATAGGGACTGGTCCCCTTTGACTTTTGGATATGGCCATATTGTTGAAGCACAAAGAGTGTGTTTACCATATTAACTGCTTGCATGTGCTATAGGTATGACACTGTGTCATATTATGCTGATAATGAGGGATTCAGTGAAGATTGTGATATTGAATTTCAGGAGTCAATGGTTAGATCCTCTTTTTCTGGAGATGATCACTATTTGTCTCATGAGCAGTTACTTGCCATTTATCAGCCTAAGCCTAGAAATTGTTGCAATCGCACGGTGGCTCAGTGGTTAGCACTGCTGCCTCACAGCACGAGGGTCCCAGGTTCAATTCCAGCCTTGGGTGACTCTGTGTGGAGTTTGCACATTCTCCCGTGTCTGCATGGGTTTCCTCCTACAGTCCAAAGATATGCAGGTCAGGTGAATTGGCCATGCTAAATTGCCTGTAGTGTTAGGTGCATCAGTCAGGGGTAAATGTAGGGGAATGGGTCTGGGTGGGTTGCTCTTTGGAGGGTTGGTGTGGACTTGTTGGGCTGAAGGGCCTGTTTCCACTCTGTAAGTAATCTAATCTTGCTGCATATCCATTTGCTGCTTCAGTATTTAATGCTGAACATTGTGCAATCATCAGTCAACTTCTCCAATTCTGATCTTATGACGGCCATTGATGAAGTTGCTGAAGATTGTTGGGTCTAAGACTTCACCCTCAGGAATTCCTGTACAGATCTCCTTGGACTGAGATGGCCAATCTCCAACAACAACAACTATGTTCCTTTGTTCAAGGTATGTGTCATATGGCCATATGTTCACCCGCTTGATGTTCAATGCTCCAAACCTTTAGAAACTGCAGCCATTAAGCCAAAAAGACTGACAGACTCCAGGTAGGTGCAAGGTGAATCAGCCCTAAGAAATCGAGCTGGTAATCAGAAGATGCAACCTGTGTAGATGCATGAGATGTGTATCTGTCCCTTGCAGAAATTGACCCGGCAGAAACAGGCCTCTTACAGGTATGTTAAAACTCCACAGCGAGGTCTTCAAGGGCTGAAGTAATGTGTGAGTTAATCTGAAAGCAGCCAGGTTAATGTGGTCAGGCTGGTGATACAGCAATACCGTCTTAGGTGGAGGAAAAATGGAGGACAGTGTCCATGGAGCATGCTGGGACTTCGATGTGAAAACTGAGTTAGAAGAAGGTCTAGAGGAGCAAGTAACTCCTGTCAGGTAAGCGCTCTGACTTTCATGTTGAAAACTGATGCCACTTAGTTTCACAGAGACAGAGGAGAGAGTTGGGAGCTGCTTAGAAATGAGGTGAGTTTAGTTCAAGATGAGAACCAAATAGATGAAAGTAAAATTGTCACTCATTAGTGAGATTGTGAACTCACTATTTAAACCTTAAGGGTAAGATTGGAAATTTCCCAACTTTCTAACCATTGCCCACTCAAGGGAACAGACAGTTCCACTATCTGCACTGGTTGATGCTGTTACTATTGAAAAAATACTTGTCATTAATATAAAAATAGAAATTCCTTCAACTAATCCTACATGAAAACAAATATTTCACTTTGGTGCTTAATAGCTCATGGAAGGAAGTGGTTCCATTATATTTGCTATTCATTTGCTGGAACTATTCATTAAAATATTCACTTGATAGAAAACCCACTGTGCAAATAATAGCTTAGGAAATGTGCCATGCATCATGAACCTTACACAACAGGCATGCTGGAATAACTAGCACTGTTTTAACTCCACATTACTTTGGACAGTTCTTTGACAGCTTTGGCAGTTTCAATCATCACTTTTGTTATCAGAAAGTTAAAGGAAGGGTCATCAACGGTTGTATCAAGTGACATATGTTCAGCAATAACCTGATGCACACCTTGGGTCAGCTAAGTCCATTCAGCTCCTGAACTGATTACAAGCTTGATCCAAACATGGAATAGGAACTGAATTCCAGAGAAAAGTTAAGAGTGACAGCTCTTGAGAGCATTTGAATAAGTATGATGACAAGGAGCCTTACAAAACTGGAGTCAATGGAATCAGGAGGAAACATCCTTGCTGACTGAAGGCATACCTTGAACAAAGGAAGGTAGTTGTTGTTATTGAATGTTGATCATCTCAGTCCAAGGAGACCTGTACAGGAATTCCTTAGGGTGATGGCTTAGGTCCAGCAGTCTTCAGCAACTTCATCAATGACCATCATGATTTCAGAATTGGAGAAGTTGACTGATGATCACACAATGTTCAGAATCAAATACTGAAGCAGCAAATGGATATGCAGCAGGACTGCAACAATATGTAGGCTTCGGCTAATAAATGGCAAGTCACATTCACATTGCACATGAGACAAGCAATGACTCATCTTCAACAAAAGGGAATCTAACCATTGACGTTTGAAATTCAATATCACGCCCTTCATTGAATCCCTTACTATCAGCGTCTGAGAGATTAGCATTGACCAAAAGCAGAACCAGGCCAGTCACGCAAATACTGCTGAAAATGTGTTGCTGGAAAAGCACAGCAGGTCAGGCAGCATCCAAGGAGCAGGAGAATCGACGTTTCGGGCATAAGCCCTTCTTCAGGAACCCCTTCCTGAAGCCCTTCTTCCAGTCACACAAATACCATGGCTAGAAGACCAAGTCAGAGACTAGGAATCCTGCAGTGAGTAACTCAGTTTGTGACTCCCCAAAGCCTGTCCACCATCTACATGTCACAAGTTAGAAGTGTGATGGACTATTCACCACTTGCCTGGATGCGCGTAACTTCGATAACACTCAAAAGATCAATACCATCCAGAGCAAAGCAGCTGATTTGATTGGCAACCCAATTATCCAGCACCAACATTCACTCCCTTCACCCCCAATGCACAGTGGCCGCAGTGCATACGATTCACAAATGCACTGCAACTACCTCACCAAGACTCCTACAACAGCATCTTTCAAGCTTGCAACCTTTATCACCAAGAAGGATTAGAACAAAGGAATGGGACCAACATCATCTGAAAATACCCCTCCAAGCCACATACTACTCCGGCTTGGAAATGTATTGCCATTCCTCCATTGTGGCTTGGTTAAAATCATGGAACTCCCTTTCTAACAGCTTTGGGGAAGCATAGCTGTGATATTAGGATTGCAGTTGTTGAAGAAGACAGCTCATCAACACTTTCTCAAGGGCAAATAGATATGATTAATAAGTGCTGGTATGGAGCCAGCAACACCCATGTCCCATAGTTTGTGCACTTTTATACACAAACATGTCTGTTTTTGGAATTACAAAGGGTGCCAAAGGAGTACCTTACCACTTCAAAAGGTTATTTTGGCTAAAATAGCATGCATTGAGTACAGATCTGCTCTTAACTAATTTCTAATTTCTATGCTCCAGGATTCAAAATCCAACTTTACAGGAGGTAGCAAATCTTTGAATTTTTTTTTAGATTTTTGGTTTATATTTAGATTTTTATTGCCATGCGTACTCAAGTGCAGAAGTACAGGAGAACAGTGAAAAGTATACAATGCCACCACACAAGGCACCATCTTTGGTACAAGTATATAGGTACTGAATTATAAGAATAGGGTAGAAAGAACAAAGTTAAATGTCAAACGTTACAGTCTTTCGAAAGAGCTTAGCCACACTGGGACCACATATCATACAGGGGCTTGATCTCCTCCTCTTTGTGTTGCTTTCCCCACACAGTCCATTTCAGGCATCCCCACATCAGGCCTGCCACACTGCCACCGAAGCAACCGCTGCTCCTGTTGATCCACCCAGAATATTGATTCGGGACCGACCACATTGCGGCGCTGACCGATGCCAACCACAGAGGCTATCCTGCCGTTGAAAGCCGATGCCATCGCCAATGCCTCAGGTCCTGCGCTGGGCCCACCAGCGTCGAAGATGCCCCACTCCAGTACCATCACTCACTGCTGGACCCACCACCACTGATGTCGCGAGTTTCCTTTGTGCTGGACTCGCTTTCCCCAAGGAGCCCCACTCCTGCCGCTGCTGCCGCACGTGCTCAGGAGACTGGGCCCACTCTCGCCCTGCCAAGGACACAAAAGGCCTTGTCTTCAACCATCTCCAAAGCAGCCACAAGAAACAGCCGGATTCATTCCACTGCTACAGCCTCCTGGAACCTTTTTTCCTCACCCGAACCCTGAACGAGGTGTTGAGCCAGCACTTGGACCACCTCGACAGAAGCAGCCAGGGAGCCGAACACTGTTGCTGCCGCGGGTTCACACTGCTCGGCCTCCTATAACCGGCAATGCCATCACTCGGTCCAAACTCTTCACCCAGACGTAAGTAAAACAAAATAAAAGAGAAAAAAAGCAAGAGAAGAGAGAGAGTGAAATGAAATAAATGAAAAGCGGGTGGATCAAGCGAGGCCCAGACTCAGAAGCCCTACTCCACCACTATCTTATCAGAAGATTGAAAAGAAAGCAAAATACTGCCAGACGTTGGAAATCTGAAGCAAACATAGAGAGTGTTGGAGAAACGCAGCAGGTCTGGCAGCATATGTGGAGAGAGAAACAGAGTTAACGTTTCAAGTCCAGTATGACTCTTCTTCAGATCCTTTGATGGGCCAGCTGCCTCCAGGAATTGCAAATGCCTGGAGTACGGACCCAGAAGAGGTGACAGTTTAATATTTAGCAAATGAATACCTTTTCTTCACACTCTCTGAACATGTCAGGCATGTTAGCACATTACCATGGTAATCTGTGGGATCCTCAGAATCCTCGAAGATGTGGGTCAGTCATCTCTGGCAAGTCCAGCATTTACTATCTGTTACTTGTTATCCTCAGAAGATGATTAAATGAAAATCAAAAGCATAGATAGGGCTGATTTCCTTCCATGAAGCACACTAATAAAATACTTGAATTTTTTATTTGAAAAAATGTCACATTCTTAAACTGCTGTGGTAGGATTTGAATTGTTGTTCTGTGGACTACTTATTCCTTAACACATTTACTGTATTACCACATTCCGTTATGATAATTGCAGTGGAGACCTTCAATCCAGCTTTATGCAGCAAGTTTATCATTGGAGCTGAGCAGAAACAAATTTATAGAAACTTGAAGCTTTGACAATAGTTGCACCCAAGCATCATAATTTAGGATTTTGACTTGTTTGAGGCATGTGACAAAAAAAAACTGCTGTTTTAAATACAAAGGATTAACCCATTTGTGTGATAAATGAAAATTATATTATTACTTCTAATGGGTTCCAAATTAATTCTATAAATGGAGGCAAATAAACATAAAGTAGGTCTACCAATTTGAAAGTAGGAGAAAAAAATATATTTGGCCAGTGTATTTCCACTCTTGAGAAAAAGATCTGTGCAGCAAGATGTGATTTAAAGTTAAAGGTTGTTTGTACCTTTTCTTATTATGATGAGTTTTGATTCAATTTTTTAAAAACATCTTGTTTTTTTTCACTTCACAGTGTGTGTGTGTGTGTGTTGGAGGGTAGGGGGGAGGGTGATAGGTGGGGAATGGGGTCAGGACAACTGGGTCGTTGGCTGTGGGGCAGCAATGTCTGCTGTGGAACGCTGACCGAGTTATAAAGCTGCACTCTACTGTCACAGCTAACTCCCCTTCCCAACCCCCAGCTCCACTTTCACTGTTCACACTGAGGGGTCACGACAGTTTTTAAGCCTCAAAATCGGGTCACAGTGGGAAATAATTTGGAAGCAATGATCTGGAGGTTCGATTCTTTTTGCTCTTAGGTGCCTGGGGCAAGGGACCCACAGCTGTACAGAAGATTTTAGCAATTTAGAATTCTGGTGTTTATGAGAATGGAAGGGTTCCAGTTTTTCCTTGCCAGACATTTATATAGGTCACATGTTCACTTTTGTCACAAGGTCACATTATTACAGTATTGTATTGTTGCTGATTTGCTTTCATTTTGAAAGCAACTAGCAGCTGGTTTGATTTAAGAAATGTTCTGAAGTAGTGTTAAACTTTTGCGGTGTTTCAGGTCAATTTTACAGTTTGTTGTAGAAACTAATGCATGTCATGTGGTGGTTACTGTGATTTCATACACTGGACGGTCATTGTTGTAAAAAAACTATTTCAAATTGAATCAAAATATTGCACTTGCATACCCAGTCATACAACTAAGGAAAACTGAAGGTTGTGAAAATCCATTATTGGGTCCTAGATAAAATAAATTTGATAAGATTTGATTGATTAATACACTCCAACATCTCCAACCAAACGCTCATACTGTTGAATTAAAAGATATTCTAAAAAATATATAGTTTTATTATTGACTTCATGAACTCCCATGCTTGAAAGAACAATTAATAATGGAAGCTGACTATAAAAAGGTTATGTTAGGTGTAAATGCAGTATGAAAAAGAAATGTATGTTTACAAAATGTAATGTCAAATTTGAAACAACAAATTCAGAAGTCAGAAGTTTGAAGAATTGACTTCCCTTTCAAAATAAAATCCAAAAAAAGCTGATATCGCTGAAACTGTCAGTTAAAATCCAAACAGTTCATTGATGTTATTAGAGAAGGAAACCTGCTGTCCTGACCTGATCTGACCAATATCTGACATTATAAAGAGGCACTTAGCTGTTAAAATGCTAATTAAAATATCATTGACAGAAATGCAGTTAATGCAGAACAAAGAAGCTTATCTTTAGCTTATCCCTTACTTGTAAAGAAAATTAATGCTGAGCAGAATAAAAGCTGTTGTGTTTCAGTTCAAACAATCTTGAAGTAATTTGCAGCCGTTATGGGCCATGTAAAGAGTAAGGCTGGTAGTAGAACATCAGTAAAAGTCATACTGAGAAATAAATAAACAAAAAGAAATGTGTTTTGACCTGCCTCTGTGCAAAGCTAAACAAAACGAAAGTTGAAAGGAAAACGACTGAAAGTCTTAGCTTTGGTTTAGTACAGAGAAGTGCCAGATGACTCTCAGCAGTAAACTAACTAGGAGTCTGACTTACCACAGTAGACTTTTATCTTTTCCCATATAAGTAATGGCATACAAAAATATTACCACAGTAGAGAGAACCTAATTAGGTTGAAGTAGATTTTGTTTACATATATAAACTTTCACTTTCCTCTTGATGCACTTCAAAAATAATTAATTGACTGTGAAGTGCTTTGTGATATCCTGAGGTTGTGAAATGCTGTGTATAAGTTTGTTTTATTAAGATCTTTCCATCATCATTTTCAATTGATGATATCCATTCAGTACCCACAAGGAGCCAGAAGCATAAACTAGAAGTGCATCACTCATGTAATACATGTTCACATGCAGGGTTGATAACACTATAACGACACAGTATCACAGGTATCGCTGCTGTTTACCCAATGACTTTTTGTTTCCTCAGTGCCAGGCTCCCAGAACTCTTCATGATATTTGTCTGCATTAGACTATGATTGGTGCCTCAGATATGTTGAAGGCCTAAGGCTTTCTCATTCCACCATCAAGAGTAGACATCAGCCAAGATTTTATTGACTCCATTTTCCAATTAAGATTAGAAGAGCACAACCAAGGATTTTTTACTTTAAGAACTATCATGTATCCTTTGGCAAATAACTTTGGCTTGTCATTTATTACTGTGTACAGTCCCAAAATTTTCTTCAATTTTCTTGGAACACATTCATCATAGCAACTACTTTGCTTGCAACAAGGGAGTTGCAGACGGATGGGAGACAAGTGACCCATGATTTTGTGCCATAAAATAATCACAAAACTGATCTGTTGAAACAACAGGAAGACAGTATTTATTGGATACATTCATTACTTGCATTGAAACAACTGAGAGCTGAAAGAAAAGGAAACAAGAGCCTAGGCTGCTGTGCAAAACGATAGACAGGAAATTATGTCCATATTCAAAATGGTGGCATGTGGTACCTTCATTTTAAATATACACTTGATGGAAATCTGTACATACCTTCATTTTAAATATACACTTGATGGAAATCTGTTGAAACCTTTAAATTTGCATGTTTTTTTTCCAATCTTGTTTGCACATAGATTTATTAAATTGATCAAAAGTGTCCCAGTAAATTGTGGATGTGTTTGGGTGGTTGAAGAGCACACATATATATTATATATGATATATATGTTACAAAATCCTGTCTTGTCTGTACTTAGAAATATACGCAAAATGTAAGTCTTATACACTATAATGTTAGAAGATTGTGTTGTGTTACCACAGGTACCCTTCAGGCCAAAACCTGTACAGAGTGATGTAGGGCTCAGAGATCAAATTATGCTGCCAGCTGCATGTCACCTCTTGCAAAGGAAATTGTGACACTGAGTTTTCATCCTGGCATCTGAAGACATTTGTTAAGAGCTAATAATGAAGACTGGAATTTTTCCAGCCCCTAAATGCTGAGCCTACAGTGAATGTTGGGCAAGAATGGAAAAATGTGATTCTCGACATCAAAGTCCTAACCAGAACTCCATCAATAAACACATCGATTTAGACCCTATCTACCTTCCCTTGAGAAAAAAATGGAAATGACATCACCACCTTAAGAAACCAAGACCTAAACATAGAGAGGCAGGACATACTATCAGCGCTTCACCAGAGACTGTCACTGATGAGGGGTTACCTAGTATAGTGACAAAACGTCTGAAAACAAACCTTCCAGTTCAGCGAGCTAACTTATATACTTGTCAAAGAAACAGTCCAATTTTCCACATAAGATTTCAACGACTGGATGAGAATCTTACTATTGAGTGGCAAGAGGCCTATTTGCATGCATTACATGTCACTAATCTCACCTCATTTCTATGCAGGGAAATTGCTATTTTCCCAGGCAGCAGAGAAAAAAACATAGATGGCACCAATTCTCAGCTTGAAAGTCACAGCAGTTTCTTCTCCAGGCCTCCACCTTGACCAGGGTTCGACATCCCAGCACACATTGCAGTGACTGCCTGCAGCCTTTCTCCACAGAAGGTGGCATTGACAAAGAGGCAGAGTCATCACATCATCATGGCACTTCGCATGCTCACTTCTGAGATCTCAACACTTCAATCCTGCATTTTGGAGCTCACTGAACCTTTACATCACAGCGCTACTGCCAAGCTGGTTTGTGTGCAAGTGCAATCACCCATTTTATCCACCCAGAGTATGTCTCAGGGCTCTTAACTTGCTTTGTTGTGTTCATGCACTTTATGTCTACTTGGAAGCTCACAGTATCTCTGCCTTGCCTTGCCTTATTATGTATTGCTGCTTCATTCAGAACTTACAGGTTCACAGTGGTTCAGTCTTGCTTTGCCTTTTCGTGTAGATACAAAACCAGTCATGTTTGCCAACAGTAATCAGTCGAGGGGTGGACATGTTGCTGTATGGCATTGTGCTTTGTCAATGTCCCACCTACAGCATGTATTAGCAGCTTCTGCCGCAAACACACTGACTGTGCTTCAACCAAATGTTCGTGACTAAAAATAATAGGGAATTTGTCTTTAGTCAAGTCAAGACTGGGGTTCCTCTAGTGATCCCCAGCATCACAGATATCAGTCTCCAGCCAATTTGATTCACTCCACATGATATCAAGAAACTGCTGGAGGCATTGGATACTGCAAAGGCAATGGGCCCTGATAACATTCTGCTAATAGTACTGAAGACATATGCTCCAGAAATTGCCACTCCCCTAGCCCAAGCTCTTCCACTACAGTTACAACACTAGCATCTACCCGACAATGTGAAAAATTGCCCAGGTATGTCCTGTACACAAAAAGCAGGACAAATCCAACCTGGCCAATTACTGCCCAATCAGTCTAATCTCCAACATCAGTAAAGTGATGAAAGGGGTCATCAACAGTGCTATCAAGCAGCATCTGCTTAGTAACAACCTGCTCAGTGAGGCTCAGTTTGGGTTTTGCCAGGGTCACTCAACTCCTGATCTCATTACAGCCTTGGTTCAAATATGGAGAAAAGAGCTGGATTCCAGAGGTGAGGTGAGATTGACAGCCTTTAACATCAAGCCACATTTGACCGAGTATGACATCAAGGAGCCCTGGCAAAACTGGAATAAATGGGTATCAAAGGGCAAACACTCTGCTGGTTAGAGTCATACCTGGCACAAAGGAAGATGGTTGTGGTTATGGAGGGTAAGTCATCTCCGCTCCAGGACATCTCTGCAGGAGTCCCTCACGGTAGTTTCCTAGGCCCAACAATCTTTAGCTGCTTCATTAATGATCTTCCCTCTGTCATAAGGTCAGAAGTGGGTATATTCGCTGATGATTGTATAGTGTTAAGCATCATTTGCAACTCCTCAGATACTGAAGCAGTCCATGCTCAAATGCAACAAGATATGGACAATATCCAGGCTTGGGCCGACAAGTGGCAAGTAACATTCATGCCATACAAATGCCAGGCTATGACCATCACCAATAAGAGACACTCAACATACCTTGACATTCAATGGTATTACCAGCATTGAATCCCCCAATGTTAGCATCCTTGGGGTTACCATTGACCAGAAACTCAACTGGACTTACCACATAAACACAGTGGCTGCAAAAGCAGGTCAGAAACTAGGGATACTGATGCGAGTAACTCACCTCCTGGCACACCAAAGTCTATCCACCATCTACAAGGCACAAGTCAGGAGTGGGATGGAATACTCCCCACTTGCCTGGATGGGTGCAGCTCCAACAACACTCAAGAAGCTTGACACCATCCAGGACAAAGCAGCCTGCTTGATTGGCACTGCATCCACAAGCATCCACTCCCTCCCTCACCAATACTCAATAGCAGCAGTGTGTACGATCTACAAGAGGCACTGCAGATATTCACCAAAGATCCTCAGACAGCACCTTTCAAACCCACGACCACTTGCACCTAGAAGGACATGGGCAGCAGGTACTTGGGAACACCACCACCTGCAAGTTCCCCTCCAAGCCACTCACCATCCTGATTTGGAAATATACTGCTGTTCCTTCATAGTCATTGGGTCAAAACCCAGGAATTTCCTCCCTACCGGCATTATGGGTCAACCCACAGCAAGTGGACTGCAGCGATTCAAGAAGGCAGCTCGCCACCACCTTCTCGAGGGCAAATAGGGATAGGCTATCAATGCTGGCCAGACAGCAATACCCAAGTCCCACAAATGAATAAAATAAAGAAATGCTTTTGCCAGAGAGGGTGTTGACACAGTCAGACAAAGTCATCGTCCGGTCTCAGTCTCTCGGACATGGTCATTTGGCCACTTGCATCAATCAAAGTCAGGAGATTGTATTATTACAATCCTGGGAGTGGGCCACAGTCAGTCCGACAGTGCAAACCAACCTGTAGATTAATGGTGACTCAGTCAGGACCTGCATAGAGACGAGTCAGTAGTTTGGTCACTCACCAGTTGGTGTTGTTTTTCCAAGTTGGTCAAGAGATTGGGCCATGGTCAGTCCTGAGGATCTGTTCACTGAAATTCAAGGGGAGGGAGAGGGTTAACAGGGGATACTGCTGTGATGGACAAGTTAGAGTATTCAATAATGATTGGAGGCAGAATAATAGGATGCAGAGAGGACAATGATTGTAAAGGGGAGCTCTCAATGTATAAGGGTGGGACACCAGACAGTATGGAAGGACATGGGGTACTGCAAGAGGGAGGGGCGGGGGGAGGAGGGGTCATTGATGGTCACCACCACCCTGATGGGAACAGTGCAGAATGATGTGTATAAGCCTGGGGTTTAGGGATGAAGTGGGAATGGTGACAGTTAAATGAAAGAGGTGTGTGGGAGTATGAGGAAGCTCCAACCAGACAAAGAGTGCAAAGCAGAAAACAACATGAAAGTTTGGGGTTTCACCAAACTGTTGAGCTGCAATGCCTCCCATCATCCTCCAAATCACCATGGAAAGGAAAAATAGCTGCCAAGCATAGTAAATGTGACTTTTTAACAAATCTGATGGAACAGGCTCCCCGTGAGTGATGTGAGGCCCCGTTCAAGGGCAGTTGTATTAATCAGGCACACCCCAGTTTAAAGTTATCATGATCACAAAATCCTGGACATGAACCTTGTGTATTGAAAACATGTAGACTAGAAATCCTAGTACAAACAATCTTGACCATTCCATTGATCGTACCAAATTAATCCCAGTAATCCCTGTGAAGCAAAACTGATCATAGACAACCTATCATTGCATTTCCGCGATTGGCACACGCACTCACAGGCTACTCAAGGGGCCGGAGTATCTTTCCTCAGCTGGTGGGAGATGAAGGCTACCCGCTCCAATACACCTGTCACCTGTGTTACCTGTGCCAACTACCTGCCCTTAGAGCTTTTCACTTTTCCTTTCCCTCTCACTACAGCTATGTGCAGTCCAGGGGTCAGTAGCTGCGGGTGGAGAGAGCGTGCCCTGGATTGCAGTCTGTTGGTCCTGAGGTTTTGGGTGGGGACACTTCAGTGATTTTTGTGACTAGAGGGCCCAGACATTCTGAGAGTGTCCTGTCGGATGTAGGCTCCCCCTCCCTGGTTTCAACTCCCACTGGGTTGAAAGTCACAGACAGTATGGAAGTGGAGAGGTCTGGTACATGTGGAGTGTTTCGTGTCCCAAGAGGAGATATCTGAGGGTGGGGGGCTTAAATATAGTGCCTCTTCCGGCTGGCATCACCCTTTGTCATTATGAGGAAGGGGCACTTTGCTGTCAGTTTGAGGTCCTGCGGGGTGTGGGAATAGGATAGGTGACAGAATATAGTGGTGTGAGTGATAGACCATGATGCTTGGTGGAAGGTGGGTGCAGTAGCAGCGTCAGAGTCAATGGGAGGTGATAGAAAGGAAATTAGTACCTGTTACCCTCGCAGATTTCAGGAGGTCATTCTTTCTGCATCATTTGGCATTCCTTCAGGCACCACACTGACGCGGACAGCTGGCAGGTGCCGTGTTCTCCTCTGGCTGTTGTGAGGAAAGAGGATCGCTCTCCAATCTGCTACTACATCTGCCAGGACTTCCAGGTCTCTGTCAACAAAGAGGGAGCCAATTTTCCTCTGTTGGCCATCTCTCACAGAATTCTTCGCTCACTCAAACTGTGAAAGTCAGTTCCTGGCTGGCAGTGGTGTAGCTGGGCTTCACATATGGTGTCGGCAGTGGCAAATGCTTACTCACACAGGCAGTGCAGTGACAGCATGCTATAGGGTGAACAGGGTCAGTGCCATAAAATTGTGTAAGTAGAAGTATACGCTGTAGCTCACAGAGAGAAATCCTCCATGGAACTCTCTGGAATTGACTCCTTGCTAAATTTCAGGAAAATTCAGCCTATAAGACCATAAGAAGTAGGAGCAGAAATAGTTTACTCAGCCCATCAAGTCTGCTGCACCACTCAATAAGATCATGGCTGATCTCTTAATCCTCAATTTCACTTTCTTACCTTTTTCCCATTACTCGAGATTCCCTTACTGATTAAAAATTTTTCAATATTATTTGAAATGGATAGTCATGGTAGAATTTATACAGTAAACTATGTAGATAAAGAATTGATGTATTTACAGACATTATTCACAAGAAATCATCACTCTCACAAACAGACTACAATGAATTCATTGAAGTCCTGAACTCTCAACATTTTCATTCATTGAGAATAAATTGCTGGGAAATAAGAGTGATGAAAAAAGAGATCAAGATATTGGGAAAAACGCAACATTCGTGAAAGAAAGTTTCGCAAAAATGTCAGATGGCTTATGAGAGCATCTCTATGGAAAGCAGATTGAGGTTGTTGAAATTGTACATCTGGTCAATTTTAACATGGGGATGCAAAAGCTAGAACATGTGCAAGAGAATAAATTACAAAGGAGCAGAAAAGATTACAAGATGTGCAAGTTCATTGCTCATTCCCCCAATGCCCCAGGAGAAAGGCGGGTGCATAGCCAACCAGCTTGGAATATGGCCAGCCAACAAGCCATAAAGTGCTGCAGCCAGGCTAAATTGGTTGGCAAGGGGCATTCTCCCCATCATTGGGTGGAGTAACTTCTCAATCTGATTGGTCAGCAGCACCGGAGCTCCACAGTGGGTGTTACCAGGACTGCAGGAACACCCACTGAGAAGACTGAAGGTTCCCAGAGTGAGGCCAATCATGGAGTTTGTACTAAGGGTTTTCTTTGTTACAATAGGGAGCAGGATGTGGAGGCAGACTTAGTAATATAGTGGGTTGGAAGGAAGGGCGATACCTTTATCTCAGTGGGTTCCCCCAATGTGCAAAGGGCACCCTCAGTAGATCATACCACCCTTCTTCCCAACATTCAAAACAAAAGACTGCCCATTCCTACCTGCCCATGCCAACTGTTTTATTGGGTGGCAGCCATGATATTGGGATCATTTTAAATGCTCAATCGACACCTAAGTATTTACTTACATTTGGTCTGCTGATTTCAGGGTCCACCCACCCAGTGTATATTATGGGAGCCAGTTTGGGGCTAAGTGAGAAAATGGTAGACTAACTACTCAAACCATTTTCTGGCAAGTGCGAGGATTAGTTGAATGACACATGCAATCAATGAGGAAGGTGCTAAGAAAGTTCACATATAGGAAGACTTCTTACAAAAGAGAAAGTTGAGAGGAATGGAGGGCTTGATTTATAAAAGCAGGCTGAATAGGTTGGGACTTATTTCACTGGAGCGTAGGAGGTTGAGGGGTGACCTGGTTACAGGTTTATAAAATCATGAGGAGAAAAGATAAGCTGAATAGCAAGGGTCTTTTCCCAAGGATGGGGGAGTTCAAAACTAGGGGCATATTTTTAAGGTGAGAGGACAATGTTTTAAAAAGTACATGGGGGGCAATTTTTTTTTTAACCACAGTGGAATGAAATGTGTGGAATGAAAGGCCAGAGGAGGTGGTGGATGCAGGTACAATTACAACATTTAAAAGACATTTGGATAAGTACATGAATAAGAAAGGTTTGGAGGATCATGGGCCAAATGCAGGCAAGTGGGACAAGTTTAGTTTGGGAACATGGACTTAGAGGTCATGTTGCAGCTGTACAGGACATTGGTTAGGCCACTATTGGAGTATTGCGTGCAGTTCTAGTCTCCTTCCTATCGGAAGGATGTTATGGATCTTGAAAGGGTTTAGAAAAGATTTACAAGGATGTTGCCAAGGTTGAAGAATTTGAGCTACAGGACGGGGTTGAATAGGCTGGGGCAGTTTTCCCTGGAGAGTCGGAGGCCGGGAGATGACCTTTTAGAGGTTTATAAAGTCATGAGGGACATGGATAGGATAAATAGACCAGGTCTTTTCCCTAGGGGGTGTGTGAGTCCAGAACTAGAGGGCATAGGTTTAGGTTGAGAGGGGCAAGATTTAAAAGAGACCTAAGGGGCAATTTTTTCACGCAGGGGGTGGTGCATGTATGGAATGAGCTGCCAGAGGAAGTGGTGGAGGCTGGTACAATTGCAACATTTAAAAGGCATCTGGATGGGTTTGGAGGGATACGGCAAGTGGGACAAGATTAGGTTGGGATATCTGTTTGGCATAGACGAATTGGACCGAAGACTCTGTTTCCGTGCTGTACATCTCTATGATTGTATGACTTGTTGGACCGAAGGGTCTGTTTCCATGCTGTATGACTCTGTGACGCTATCAGTAAGAGGCCACCACAATTCTTGGGGTGTGTATTTAAGAGACAGAAACAAGAGCTTGGTACTGATTGATCTAATTGAATGTGTCAGAGCAAGAAGGAGACAGAGGAGGAAATACACTGATAGTTTAAAAAAAAGAATGGTTGTAAGATTTTTTAAAAATGCTAAGAAGTGAGTTACACTCAAGAACCGTGAACATTAGAGAGCTGTTCCAAGTCCGTTACATTGTCAGAGAGTCTGAGGGAAAATTCCTAGGTTTCTCTTCTAAATTGGTTACAGATTGTCTTCCTGTTTTTGGTTCCTCTTAAGCAATTAAATGGTTAGGGGTGGGTCAGTGGTGTTTGTGGTTCCACCATGGCTGGTTGCAGTGGGTTTATTGGACCTGATGTTTTATTCTTATCCTTTATTTGTATGTGTGGAGCGTCTTATTCTATTTAAATGAAAAATATTAAAAATAACATTTTAAACTTTGTTTGGCAATAGTTATACAATTACACTGTTCTGATACTATAGAGAGAGAAAACCTGAGTAGTGTGAGACAACCTCTTTGGATTGGGTCTTTGAAGAAAAAAAGAAAATTGCAGTCTGAACTGTAGTTTTTTTTATTTTAATTTGATAGTCTTACAGGGGAGTTATTTGCAACATTATTAAAGTGCACACAATACTTTTGCTCCATTCAATTACAACAGCATGAGGGAGTAAAAATAGGAATGATCTCTTACTGTCCCTCCTCATCAACCCTTACCCTTCCCCCCAAGTACTTCCCCACCTCCCGATATATCAGATCCATTGGATATAGGTTGTATTTCAATTATATTTTTGGCGGAGTCCAATTTAAATCTGAAATTTGAACTGCACAGAATAGTACAAATGTAAAAATATGTTTGTAAGTGAACAAAATTCCTAATAAATGTGAAACAAATGTGATATATAAAATCTGTATATAAATTCTTTCATGATGAATTTTGACATCACAAATATTTTACCCCATTTTGAGTTTAAGCCCTGATTATCATTTCTCTCTCCACAAGTTCTCTTGGTAATATTTGTTGAGCTTTTCTGCTTAAGGGTTTACTATTTCTTGGCCATCTATGAACTGCTGAAAAGTAGTATACGTGCACTGTAATTGGGCAAAGCACACTGATGAAAATGTTCTGTCAAAAGTATAGCTTTTTTGCAAGCTCTTTCTCCAGTCTGAAAGTGATATTACAGTTTCCTTGGACTATGTGTTGTAAGAGTAATAACCATTGCATGAGTGAACTAGCTTAGATTTGCAGTTAGAGGGTTTCACTTAGCTAATCCATTTTGTAATCCAGAGTAATCTCCAAGATTCCAGAAAACTGATGGCAAAAAACCTATTCCCTTGCACCACAACTATTCACCAGGTATCAGTAGAGTAAACCTTCTATTACTGACTTCCAATGTGTTTCTATTATATTTAAATAAAGAGACTAAAACTATACACAGTGCTCCAGATTTGGTTTCACCAGTGTCATGTATAACTGTAGCAAGGCATCTCTACTTTTATATCCCAGTCTCCTTGTATAAACAACAACATTCAATTTGTCTTTCTAATGAGTTGCTGTAACTGTATGATAACTTTATGTGATTCATGCACCAGGACACTCAAATCGCTCTGTAACTCCAAGCTCAGCATTCTCTCTCCATGGATAAGTTCAAATTTCCTACATTATACTCCAGCCTCCAATTTTTTCCCACTGTTTGCTCACCAATTGAAGACCTTTAGAGGCCAATAATGGGTGCCTTCTTGCCACTGCTGGGATTTATTCACAATAGGGGAGACTGTCGCCAAGAAAATATCTGACCTAGTCCATCCATGTTGACACGACAGTCACGAAAGCACACCAACACCTCTATTTCCTCAGAATGCTGAGAAAATTTGGCTTGTCCACAAAGACTTTTACTAATTTTTTTAGATGCACCATAGACAGCATCAGAGCTCAATACGGCAACTGCTCTGCACAAGACCACAATAAATTACTAAGAGTTGCGAATGCAGCCCAGTCCATCAGGAAAACCAACTTTCCATCCATTGACTCCATCTACACTTCCCACTGCCTCAGGAAAGCAGACAACATATTCAAATATCCCTCCCATCCCAGTTACACTCTCTTCTACCCTCTTCTGTTAAGCAGAAGTTACAAAAGTTTGAAAACACATACCAACAGATGTAAAAACTACTTCTTCCCTGCTGTTATCAGATTTATGAAAGGATCTTTAATATATCAGAGTTGATTTTTCTCTACAACTTCTGTAGGTGTAACACTATATTCTGCATTCTGATGTCATACCGTCATGTACTGATCTAAAGTATGATTTGTCTGGTTAATATGCAAAACAATACTTTTCACTATCTCTGAGTACATGCGACAATAATAAATCAAACCAAAAGTGTGCAACTTTCTAAGTAAAACCTGGTGGTCTGCTGGAAAAGCAAGGGGTAGTTTCCCTGTATTCTGGGCCCTCTGTGCTCATTGAAAACAAATCCTTCCCTCTCCCCATAGTATTCCCAACCCCCAGCCCTGCCTGCTCTGGATCCTCAACCCCTTTATTTGCCTGGCTCTGGCAAGAAAGACCCGAGACTTCTGTTTTTAGTCCCTTGTGGTATTTGGGCATTGTCGGCTGTCTAGTATTTATTGCCCGTCCCTAATTGCCCTTAAGAAGATGATGGTGAGCTGCCTTTGTAAACTGCTGCAGTCCACCTGCTGTAGGTTGACCCACAATATCCTTAAGGAAGGAATTCCAGAATTTTGACCCAGCAACAGTGAAGGAAGGTGATATATTTCCAAGTAAGGATGATTGAGTGGCTTGGAGAGAAACTTGCTGGTGGCGGTATTCCTGTGTACCTGACAGCATTTCCCTTCTAGTTGGAAGTGATTGCAGATTTAGAAGGTGCTGTCTAAGGATCTTAGGTGAATTTCTGCAGTTAATCTTGTACGCTGCTACAGAGCATCAGTGGTAGAGGATAACTGTGGATCTAGTGTCAACCAAATAGGCTGCTTGGTCCTGGATGGTGTCGAGCTTGAGTATTGTTGTAGCTGCCCCATCCAAGCAAGTGGGGAGTATTTCATCACACTCCTGACTTCTGCCTTGTAGATAGTGGACAGGTTTTGGGGAGTCAAGAGATGACTTACTCACCACAGTATTCCAATCTTCTGACCTACTATTGTAGCTACTGTATTTATATGGTGAGCTTCTGGTCAATGGGAACCCCAAAGATGTTGATAGTGAGGGATTCAGTGATGGTAATACTATTGAATGTCATGGGGAGATGGTTACAATGTCTCTTATTGGAAATACTCATAGCCTGGCATTTGTGTAGCACAAATGTTATGGCTGCTTATTAGCCCAAGCCTAGATATTTCTAGATCTTGTTGCATTTGAACATGGACTGTTTCAGTACCTGAGGAGTCTTGAATGACGCTGAAAATGTGTTGCTGGAAAAGCGCAGCAGGTCAGGCAGCATTCAAGGAGCAGGAGAATTGACATTTCAGGCATGAGCCCTTCTTCAGGAATGAGGAAAGTGTGTCTAGCAGGCTAAGATAAAAGGTAGGGAGGAGGGTCTTGGGGGAGGGGCGTTGGAAATGCGATAGGTGGAAGGAGGTTAAGGT